>NW_026535945.1:0-107500 GCF_028551555.1 Melozone crissalis | reverse complement strand
GGTGTCCCTGACATTGGATGGTGTCCCCAGACCCAGGATGGTGTCCCTGACATAGGATTGTGTCCCCAGACCCGGGATGGTGTCCCTGCCCCGGGATGGTGTCCCCAGACCCAGGATGGTGTCCCTGACATGGGATGGTGTCCCCAGACCCAGGATGGTGCCCCTGACACGGGATGGTGTCCCCAGACCGAGGATGGTATCCCTGCCCCAGGATGGTGTCCCCAGACCCAGGATGGTCTCCCAGGTCCGGGATGGTGTCCCCAGACCCAGGATGGTGTCCCTGACATGGGATGGTGTCCCTGCCCCGGGATGGTGTCCCCGGACCCAGGATGGTGTACCTGCCCCGGGATGGTGTCCCCAGACCCAGGATGGTGTCCCTGACATGGGATGGTGTCCCCAGACCCAGGATGGTGCCCCTGACATGGGATGGTTTCCCCAGACCCAGGATGGTGTCCCTGACATGGGAAGGTTTCCCCAGACCCAGGATGGTTTCCCTGCCCCGCGATGGTGTCCCCAGACCCAGGACAGTGTCCCTGACCAGGGATGGTGTCCCCAGACCCAGGATGGTGTCCCTGACATGGGATGGTGTCCCCAGACCCATGATGGTGTCCGTGACCTGGGATGGTGTCCCCAGACCCAGGATGGTGTCCCTGCCCCGGGACGGTGTCCCCAGACCCAGGATGGTGTCCCTGACCCGGGATGGAGTCCCCATACCCAGGATGGTGTCCCTGACATGGGATGGGGTCCCCAGACCCAGGATGGTGTCCCTGCCCCGGGATGGTGTCCCCAGACCCAGGATGGTGTCCCTGACATGGGATGGTGTCCCCAGACCCAGCATGGTGATCCTGACATGGGATGGTGTCCCCAGACCCAGGATGGTGTCCCTGCCCCGGGATGGTGTCCCCAGACCCAGGATGGTGTCCGTGACATGGGATGGTGTCCCCAGACCCAGGATGGTGTCCCTGCCCCAGGATGGTGACCCCAGACCCAGGATGGTCTCCCTGCCCCGGAATGGTGTCCCCGGACCCAGGATAGTGTCCCTGACCTGGAAAGGTGTCCCCAGACCCAGGACGGTGTCCCTGCCTCGGGCTGGTGTCCCCAGACCCAGGATGGAGTCCCTGACATGGGATGGTGTCCCTCAACCCAGGATGGTGTCCCCAGACCCAGGATGGTGTCCCTGCCCCGGGACGGTTTCCCCAGACCCAGGATGGTGTCCCTGATATGGGATGGTGTCCCCATACCCAGGATGGTGTCCATGACATGGGATGGTGTCCCCAAACCCAGGATGGTGTCCCTGACATGGGATGGCGTCCCCAGACCCAGGATGGTGTCCCTGACATGGGATGGTGACCCCAGACCCAGGATGGTGTCCCTGCCCCGGAATGGTGTCCCCAGACCCAGGATAGTGTCCCTGACATGGGATGGTGTCCCCAGACCCAGGATGGTGTCCCTGCCTCGGGCTGGTGTCCCCAGACCCAGGATGGTGTCCCTGACATGGGATGGTGTCCCTCGACCCAGGATGGTGTCCCCACACCCAGGATTGTGTCCCCAGACCCAGGATGGTGTCCCTGACAGGGGATGGTGTCCCCCGACCCAGGATGGTGTCCCTTCCCCGGGATGGTGTCCCTGCCATGGATTGGTGTCCGTGACATGGGATAGTGTCCCCAGACCCTGGGTGGTGTCCCTGACATGGGATGGTGTCCCCAGACCCAGGATGGTGTCCCTGACATGGGATGGTGTCCCCACACCCAGGATGGTGTCCCTGACCAGGGCTGGTGTCCCCAGACCCAGGATGGTGTTCCTGACATTGGATGGTGTCCCCCGACCCAGGATGGTGTCCCCACACCCAGGATGGTGTCCCCAGACCCAGGATGGTGTCCCTGACATGGGATGGTGGCCCCAGACCCAGGATGGTGTCCCTTTCCCCGGGATGGTGTCCCTGCCATGGATTGGTGTCCGTGACATGGGATCGTGTCCCCACACCCAGGGTGGTGTTCCTGACACGGGATGGTGTCCCCAGACCAAGGATGGTGTCCCTGCCCCGGGATGGTGTCCCCAGACCCAGGATGGTGTCCCTTACATGGGATGGTGTCCCCAGACCTAGGATGGTGTCCTTGCCCCGGGCTGGTGTCCCCAGTCCCAGGATGGTGTTCCTGACATGGGATGGTGTCCCCCGACCCAGGATGGTGTCACCACACCCAGGATGGTGTCCCCAGACCCAGGATGGTGTCCCTGACATGGGATGGTGTCCCCAGACCCAGGATGGTGTCCCTTTCCCCGGGATGGTGTCCCTGCAATGGATTGGTGTCCGTGACATGGGATCGTGTCCCCACACCCAGGATGGTGTTCCTGACACGGGATGGTGTCCCCAGACCCAGGATGGTGTCCCTGACATGGGATGGTGTCCCCAGACCCAGGATGTTCTCCCTGACATGGGATGGTGTCTCCAGACCCAGGATGGTGCCCCTGACACGGGATGGTGTCCCCAGACCCAGGATGGTATCCCTGCCCTAGGATGGTGTCCCCAGACCCAGCATGGTGTCCCTGCCCCGGGAGGGTGTCCCCGGACCCAGGATGGTGTCCCTGCCCCGGGATGGTGTCCCCAGACCCAGGATGGTGTCCCTGACATGTGATGGTGTCCCTGCCATGGATTGGTGTCCGTGACATGGGATGGTGTCCCCAGACCCAGGATGGTGTCCCTGCCCCGGGATGGTGTCCCCAGACCAAGGATGGTGTCCGTGACATGGGATGGTGTCCCCAGACCCAGGATTGTCTCCCAGCTCCGGGATGGTGTCCCCATACCCAGGATGGTATCCCTGCCCCGAGATGGTGTCCCCAGACCCAGGAAGGTGTCCCTGCCCCGGGATGGTGTCCCCGGAGCCAGGATGGTGTCCCTGCCCCGGGATGGTGTCCCCAGACCCAGGATGGTGTCCCTGACATGGGATGGTATCCCCAGACCCAGGATGGTGTCCCTGACATGTGATGGTGTCCCTGCCATGGATTGGTGTCCCTGACATGGGATGGTGTCCCCAGAGCCAGGATGGTGTCCCTACCCCGGGATGGTGTCCCCAGACCCAGGATGGTGTCCCTGACATGGGATGGTGTCCCCAGACCAAGGATGGTGTCCCCGCTCACGGATGGTGTCCCCAGACCCAGGATTGTGTCCCTGCCCCGGGACGGTGTCCCCAGACCCAGGATGGTGTCCCTGACATGGGATGGTGTCCCCAGACCCAGGATGGTGTCCCTGACATAGGACTGTGTCCCCACAACCGGGATGGTGTCCCTGCCCCGGGATGGTGTCCCCAGACCCAGCATGGTGTCCCTGACATGGGATGGTGTCCCCAGACCCAGGATGCTGTCCCTGACATGGGATGGTGTCCACAGACACAGGATGGTGTCCCTGACCAGGGAAGGTGTCCCCAGACCCACGATGGTGTCCCTGACATGGGATGGTGTCCCCAGACCCAGGATGGTGCCCCTGACATGGGAAGGTTTCCCCAGACCCAGGACAGTGTCCCTGACCAGGGATGGTGTCCCCAGACCCAGGATGGTGTCCCTGACATGGGATGGTGTCCCCAGACCCAGGATGCTGTCCCTGCCCCAGGACGGTGTCCCCAGACCCAGGATGGTGTCCCTGACCAGGGATGGTGTCCCCATACCCAGGATGGTGTCCCTGACATGGGATGCTGTCCCCAGACCAAGGATGGTGTCCCTGCCCCGGGATGGTGTCCCCAGACCCAGGATGGTGTCCCTGACATGGGACGGTGTACCCAGACCCAGCATGGTGTTCCTGACATGGGATGGTGTCCCCAGACCCAGGATGGTGTCCCTGCCCCGGGATGGTGTCCCCAGACGCAGGACGGTGTCCGTGACATGGGATGGTGTCCCCAGACCCAGGATGGTGTCCCTGCCCCAGGATGGTGACCCCAGACCCAGGATGGTGTCCCTGCCCCGGAATGGTGTCCCCGGACCCAGGATAGTGTCCCTGACATGGGATGGTGTCCCCAGACCCAGGATGGTGTCCCTGCCTCGGGCTGGTGTCCCCAGACCCAGGATGGTGTCCCTGACATGGGATGGTGTCCCTCGACCCAGGATGGTGTCCCCACACCCAGGATTGTGTCCCCAGACCCAGGATGGTCTCCCTGACAGGGGATGGTGTCCCCCGACCCAGGATGGTGTCCCTTCCCCGGGATGGTGTCCCTGCCATGGATTGGTGTCCGTGACATGGGATAGTGTCCCCAGACCCTGGGTGGTGTCCCTGACATGGGATGGTGTCCCCAGACCCAGGATGGTGTCCGTGACATGGGATGGTATCCCCACACCCAGGATGGTGTCCCTGACCAGGGATGGGGTCCCCAGACCCAGGATGGTGTCCCTGACATGGGATGGTGTCCCCAGACCCAGGATGGTGTCCCTGCCCCGGGATGGTGTCCCCAGACCCAGCATGGTGTCCCTGCCCCGGGATGGTGTCCCCAGACCCAGGATGGTGTCCGTGCCCCGGGATGGTGTCCCCAGACCCAGCATGGTGTCTCTGACATGGGTTGGTGTCCCCAGACCCAGGATGGTGTCCCTGCCCCAGGATGGTGTCCCCGGACCCAGGATGGTGCACCTGCCCCGGGATGGTGTCCCCAGACCCAGGATGGTGTCCCTGACATGGGATGGTGTCCCCAGACCAAGGATTGTGTCCCTGCTCACGGATGGTGTCCCCAGACCTAGGATGGTGTCCCTGACATGGGATGGTCTCCCCAGAGCAAGGATGGTCTCCCTGACATGGGATGGTGTCCCCAGACCCAGGATGGTGTCCCTGCCCCGGGACGGTGTCCCCAGACCCAGGATGGTGTCCCTGATATGGGATGGTGTCCCCAGACCCAGGATGGTCTCCCTGACATGGGATGGTGTCCCCAGACCCAGGATGGTGTCCCTGCCCCGGGACGGTGTCCCCAGACCCAGGATGGTGTCCCTGATATGGGATGGTGTTCCCAGACCCAGGATGGTGTCCCTGCCCCGGGATGGTGTCCCCAGACCCAGGATTGTCTCCCAGCTCCGGGATGGTGTCCCCAGACCCAGGATGGTATCCCTGCCACTGAATGGTGTCCCCGGACCCAGGATTGTGTCCCTGACCCTGGATGGTGTCCCCAGACCAAGGATGGTGTCCCTGCCCCGGGATGGTGTCCCCAGACCCAGGATGGTGTCCCTTACATGGGATGGTGTCCCCAGACCCAGGATGGTGTCCCTGCCCCGGGACGGTGTCCCCAGACCCAGGATGGTGTCCCTGATATGGGATGGTGTCCCCAGACCCAGGATGGTCTCCCTGACATGGGATGGTGTCCCCAGACCCAGGATGGTGTCCCTGCCCCGGGATGGTGTCCCCAGACCCAGCATGGTGTCCCTGCCCCGGGATGGTGTCCCCAGACCCAGGATGGTGTCCGTGCCCCGGGATGGTGTCCCCAGACCCAGGATGGTGTCTCTGACATGGGTTGGTGTCCCCAGACCCAGGATGGTGTCCCTGCCCCAGGATGGTGTCCCCGGACCCAGGATGGTGCACCTGCCCCGGGATGGTGTCCCCAGACCCAGGATGGTGTCCCTGACATGGGATGGTGTCCCCAGACCAAGGATTGTGTCCCTGCTCACGGATGGTGTCCCCAGACCTAGGATGGTGTCCCTGACATGGGATGGTCTCCCCAGACCAAGGATGGTCTCCCTGACATGGGATGGTGTCCCCAGACCCAGGATGGTGTCCCTGCCCCGGGACGGTGTCCCCAGACCCAGGATGGTGTCCCTGATATGGGATGGTGTCCCCAGACCCAGGATGGTCTCCCTGACATGGGATGGTGTCCCCAGACCCAGGATGGTGTCCCTGCCCCGGGACGGTGTCCCCAGACCCAGGATGGTGTCCCTGATATGGGATGGTGTCCCCACACCCAGGATGGTGTCCCTGCCCCGGGATGGTGTCCCCAGACCCAGGATGGTTTCCGTGACATGGGATGGTGTCCCCAGACCCAGGATTGTCTCCCAGCTCCGGGATGGTGTCCCCAGACCCAGGATGGTATCCCTGCCACTGAATGGTGTCCCCGGACCCAGGATTGTGTCCCTGACCCTGGATGGTGTCCCCAGACCAAGGATGGTGTCCCTGCCCCGGGATGGTGTCCCCAGACCCAGGATGGTGTCCCTTACATGGGATGGTGTCCCCAGACCTAGGATGGTGTCCCTGCCCCGGGCTGGTGTCCCCAGACCCAGGATGGTGTTCCTGACATTGGATGGTGTCCCCCGACCCAGGATGGTGTCCCCACACCCAGGATGGTGTCCCCAGACCCAGTATGGTGTCCCTGACATGGGATGGTGTCCCCAGACCCAGGATGGTGTCCCTTTCCCCGGGATGGTGTCCCTGCCATGGATTGGTGTCCGTGACATGGGATCGTGTCCCCACACCCAGGGTGGTGTTCCTGACACGGGATGGTGTCCCCAGACCAAGGATGGTGTCCCTGCCCCGGAATGGTGTCCCCAGACCCAGGATGGTGTCCCACACATGGGATGGTGTCCCCAGACCTAGGATGGTGTCCCTGCCCCGGGCTGGTGTCCCCAGTCCCAGGATGGTGTTCCTGACATGGGATGGTGTCCCCCGACCCAGGATGGTGTCACCACACCCAGGATGGTGTCCCCAGACCCAGGATGGTGTCCCTGACATGGGATGGTGTCCCCAGACCCAGGATGGTGTCCCTTTCCCCGGGATGGTGTCCCTGCCATGGATTGGTGTCCGTGACATGGGATCGTGTCCCCACACCCAGGATGGTGTTCCTGACACGGGATGGTGTCCCCAGACCCAGGATGGTGTCCCTGACATGGGATGGTGTCCCCAGACCCAGGATGTTCTCCCTGACATGGAATGGTGTCTCCAGACCCAGGATGGTGCCCCTGACACGGGATGGTGTCCCCAGACCCAGGATGGTATCCCTGCCCTAGGATGGTGTCCCCAGACCCAGGATGGTGTCCCTGCCCCGGGATGGTGTCCCCGGACCCAGGATGGTGTCCCTGCCCCGGGATGGTGTCCCCAGACCCAGGATGGTGTCCCTGACATGTGATGGTGTCCCTGCCATGGATTGGTGTCCGTGACATGGGATGGTGTCCCCAGACCCAGGATGGTGTCCCTACCCCGGGATGGTGTCCCCAGACCAGGATGGTGTCCCTGCTCACGGATGGTGTCCCCAGACCCAGGATGGTGTCCCTGCCCCGGGACGGGGTCCCCAGACACAGGATGGTGTCGCTGACATGGGATGGTGTCCCCAGACCCAGGATGGTGTCCCTGACATAGGATTGTGTCCCCAGACCCGGGATGGTGTCCCTGCCCCGGGATGGGGTCCCCAGACCCAGGATGGTGTCCCTGACATGGGATGGTGTCCCCAAACCCAGGATGGTGCCCCTGACACGGGATGGTGTCCCCAGACCGAGGATGGTATCCCTGCCCCAGGATGGTGTCCCCAGACCCAGGATGGTCTCCCAGCTCCGGGATGGTGTCCCCAGACCCAGGATGGTGTCCCTGACATGGGATGGTGTCCCTGCCCCGGGATGGTGTCCCCGGACCCAGGATGGTGTACCTGCCCCGGGATGGTGTCCCCAGACCCAGGATGGTGTCCCTAACATGGGATGGTTTCCCCAGACCCAGGATGGTGTCCCTGACATGGGAAGGTTTCCCCAGACCCAGGATGGTTTCCCTGCCCCGCGATGGTGTCCCGAGACCCAGGACAGTGTCCCTGACCAGGGATGGTGTCCCCAGACCCAGGATGGTGTCCCTGACATGGGATGGTGTCCCCAGACCCATGATGGTGTCCCTGACCTGGGATGGTGTCCCCAGACCCAGGATGGTGTCCCTGCCCCAGGACGGTGTCCCCAGACCCAGGATGGTGTCCCTGACCCGAGATGGAGTCCCCATACCCAGGATGGTGTCCCTTACATGGGATGGTGTCCCCAGACCAAGGATGGTGTCCCTGCCCCGGGCTGGTGTCCCCAGACCCAGGATGGTGTCCCTGACATGGGATGGTGTCCCCAGACCCAGCATGGTGTTCCTGACATGGGATGGTGTCCCCAGACCCAGGATGGTGTCCCTGCCCCGGGATGGTGTCCCCAGACCCAGGATGGTGTCCGTGACATGGGATGGTGTCCCCACACCCAGGATGGTGTCCCTGCCCCAGGATGGTGTCCCCAGACCCAGGATGGTGTCCCTGCCCCGGAATGGTGTCCCCGGACCCAGGATAGTGTCCCTGACCTAGGAAGGTGTCCCCAGACCCAGGACGGTGTCCCTTCCTCGGGCTGGTGTCCCCAGACCCAGGATGGTGTCCCTGACATGGGATGGTGTCCCTCGACCCAGGATGGTGTCCCCACACCCAGGATTGTGTCCCCAGACCCAGGATGGTGTCCCTGACAGGGGATGGTGTCCCCCGACCCAGGATGGTGTCCCTTCCCCGGGATGGTGTCCCTGCCATGGATTGGTGTCCGTGACGTGGGATAGTGTCCCCAGACCCTGGATGGTGTCCCTGATATGGGAGGGTGTCCCCAGACCCAGGATGGTGTCCCTGACATGGGATGGTGTCCCCACACCCAGGATGGTGTCCCTGCCCCGGGATGGTGTCCCCGGACCCAGGATGGTATCCCTGCCCCGGGATGGGGTCCCTGCCATGGAATGGTGTCCGTGACATGGGATGGAGTCCCCAGACCCAGGATGGTGTCCCTCACAAGGGATGGTGTCCCCAGACCCAGGATGGTGTCCTTGCCCCGGGATGGTGTCCCCAGACCCAGGATGGTGTCCCTGACATGGGATGGTGTCCCCACACCCAGGATGGTGTCCCTTCCCCGGGATGGTGTCCCCAGACCCAGGATGGTGCCCCTGACATCGGATGGTGTCCCCAGACCCAGCATGGTGTCCCTGCCCCGGGATGGTGTCCCCAGACCCAGGATGGTGTCCCTGACATGGGATGGTGTCCCCAGACCCAGGATAGTGTCCGTGCCCCGGGATGGTGTCCCCAGACCCAGCATGGTGTCTCTGACATGGGTTGGTGTCCCCAGACCCAGGATGGTGTCCCTGCCCCGGGATGGTGTCCCCGACCCAGGATGGTGCACCTGCCCTGGGATGGTGTCCCCAGACCCAAGATGGTGTCTCTGACATAGGATGGTGTCCCCAGACCAAGGATGGTGTCCCTGCTCACGGATGGTTTCCCCAGACCTAGGATGGTGTCCCTGACATGGGATGGTCTCCCCAGACCAAGGATGGTGTCCCTGACATGGGATGGTGTCCACAGACCCAGGATGGTGTCCCTGCCCCGGGACGGTGTCCCCAGACCCAGGATGGTGTCCCTGACCCGGGATGGAGTCCCCAGACCCAGGATGGTGTCCATGACATGGGATGGTGTCCCCAAACCCAGGATGGTGTCCCTGACATGGGATGGTGTCCCCAGACCCAGGATGTTATCCCTGACATGGGATGGTGTCTCCAGACCCAGGATGGTGCCCCTGACACGGGATGGTGTCCCCAGACCCAGGATGGTATCCCTGCCCTAGGATGGTTTCCCCAGACCCAGGATGGTGTCCCTGCCCCGGGATGGTGTCCCCGGACCCAGGATGGTGTCCCTGCCCCGGGATGGTGTCCCCAGACCCAGGATGGTGTTCCTGACATGGGATGGTGTCCCCAGACCAAGGATGGTGTCCCTGCTCACGGATGGTGTCCCCAGACCCAGGATGGTGTCCCTGACATGGGATGGTGTCCCCAGACCCAGGATGGTGTCCCTGACATAGGATTGTGTCCCCAGACCCGGGATGGTGTCCCTGCCCCGGGATGGTGTCCCCAGACCCAGGATGGTGTCCCTGACATGGGATGGTGTCCCCAGACCCAGGATGGTGCCCCTGACACGGGATGGTGTCCCCAGACCGAGGATGGTATCCCTGCCCCAGGATGGTGTCCCCAGACCCAGGATGGTCTCCCAGCTCCGGGATGGTGTCCCCAGACCCAGGATGTTGTCCCTGACATGGGATGGTGTCCCTGCCCCGGGATGGTGTCCCCGGTCCCAGGATGGTGTACCTGCCCCGGGATGGTGTCCCCAGACCCAGGATGGTGTCCCTGACATGGGATGGTGTCCCCAGACCCAGGATGGTGCCCCTGACATGGGATGGTTTCCCCAGACCCAGGATGGTTTCCCTGCCCCGCGATGGTGTCCCCAGACCCAGGACAGTGTCCCTGACCAGGGATGGTGTCCCCAGACCCAGGATGGTGTCCCTGACATGGGATGGTGTCCCCAGACCCATGATGGTGTCCGTGACCTGGGATGGTGTCCCCAGACCCAGGATGGTGTCCCTGCCTCGGGACGGTGTCCCCAGACCCAGGATGGTGTCCCTGACCCGGGATGGAGTCCCCAGACCCAGGATGGTGTCCCTGACATGGGATGGTGTCCCCAGACCCAGGATGGTGTCCCTGCCCCGGGATGGTGTCCCCAGACCCAGGATGGTGTCCCTGACATGGGATGGTGTCCCCAGACCCAGCATGGTGATCCTGACATGGGATGGTGTCCCCAGACCCAGGATGGTGTCCCTGCCCCGGGATGGTGTCCCCAGACCCAGGATGGTGTCCGTGACATGGGATGGTGTCCCCAGACCCAGGATGGTGTCCCTGCCCCAGGATGGTGACCCCAGACCCAGGATGGTGTCCCTGCCCCGGAATGGTGTCCCCGGACCCAGAATAGTGTCCCTGACCTGGGAAGGTGTCCCCAGACCCAGGACGGTGTCCCTGCCTCGGGCTGGTGTCCCCAGACCCAGGATGGTGTCCCTGACATGGGATGGTGTCCCTCGACCCAGGATGGTGTCCCCACACCCAGGATTGTGTCCCCAGACCCAGGATGGTGTCCCTGACAGGGGATGGTGTCCCCCGACCCAGGATGGTGTCCCTTCCCCGGGATGGTGTCCCTGCCATGGATTGGTGTCCGTGACATGGGATAGTGTACCCAGACCCTGGGTGGTGTCCCTGCCCCAGGATGGTGTCCCCAGACCCAGGATGGTGTCCGTGCCCCGGGATGGTGTCCCCAGACCCAGCATGGTGTCTCTGACATGGGTTGGTGTCCCCAGACCCAGGATGGTTTCCCTGCCCCGGGATGGTGTCCCCGGACCCAGGATGGTATCCCTGCCCCGGGATGGGTTCCCTGCCATGGGATGGTGTCCGTGACATGGGATGGAGTCCCCAGACCCAGGATGGTGTCCCTCACAAGGGATGGTGTCCCCAGACCCAGGATGGTGTCCCTGACATGGGATGGTGCCCCCAGACCCAGGATGGTGTCCCTGCCCCGGGATGGTGTCCCCAGACCCAGGATGGTGTCCCTGACATGGGATGGTGTCCCCACACCCAGGATGGTGTCCCTGACCAGGGATGGTGTCCCCAGACCCAGCATGGTGCCCCTGACATCGGATGGTGTCCCCAGACCCAGGATGGTGTCCCTGCCCCGGGATGGTGTCCCCAGACCCAGCATGGTGTCCCTGCCCCGGGATGGTGTCCCCAGACACAGGATGGTGTCCGTTCCCCGGGATGGTGTCCCCAGACCCAGCATGGTGTCACTGACATGGGTTGGTGTCCCCAGACCGAGGATGGTGTCCCTGCCCCGGGATCGTGTCCCCGGACCCAGGATGGTGCACCTGAAACGGGATGGTGTCCCCAGACCCAGGATGGTGTCCCTGCCCCAGGATGGTGTCCCCAGACCAAAGATGCTGTCCCTGCTCACGGATGGTGTCCCCAGACCTAGGATGGTGTCCCTGACATGGGATGGTCTCCCCAGACCAAGGATGGTGTCCCTGACATGTGATGGTGTCCCCAGACCCAGGATGGTGTCCCTGCCCCGGGACGGTTTCCCCAGACCCAGGATGGTGTCCCTGATATGGGATGGTGTCCCCAGACCCAGGATGGTGTCCATGACATGGGATGGTGTCCCCAAACCCAGGATGGTGTCCCTGACATGGGATGGCGTCCCCAGACCCAGGATGGTGTCCCTGACATGGGATGGTGTCCCCAGACCAAGGATGGTGTCCCTGCCCCGGGATGGTGTCCCCAGACCAAGGATGGTGTCCGTGACATGGGATGGTGTCCCCAGACCCAGGATTGTCTCCCAGCTCCGGGATGGTGTCCCCATACCCAGGATGGTATCCCTGCCACTGAATGGTGTCCCCGGACCCTGGATTGTGTCCCTGACCCAGGATGGTGTCCCCAGACCAAGGATGGTGTCCCTGCCCCGGGATGGTGTCCCCCGACCCAGGATGGTGTCCCTTCCCCGGGATGGTGTCCCTGCCATGGATTGGTGTCCGTGACATGGGATCGTGTCCCCACACCCAGGATGGTGTTCCTGACACGGGATGGTGTCCCCAGACCCAGGATGGTGTCCCTTACATGGGATGGTGTCCCCAGACCCAGGATGATCTCCCTGACATGGGATGGTGTCTCCAGACCCAGGATGGTGCCCCTGACACGGGATGGTGTCCCCAGACCCAGGATGGTATCCCTGCCCCAGGATGGTGTCCCCAGACCCAGGATGGTGTCCCTGACATGGGATGGTGTCCCCAGACCAAGGATGGTGTCCCTGCTCACGGATGCTGTCCCCAGACCCAGGATTGTGTCCCTGCCCCGGGACGGTGTCCCCAGACCCAGGATGGTGTCCCTGACATGGGATGGTGTCCCCAGACCCAGGATGGTGTCCCTGACATAGGACTGTGTCCCCACACCCGGGATGGTGTCCCTGCCCCGGGATGGGTTCCCCAGACCCAGGATGGTGTCCGTGCCCCGGGATGGTGTCCCCAGACCCAGCATGGTGTCTCTGACATGGGTTGGTGTCCCCAGACCCAGGATGGTATCCCTGCCCCGGGATGGGGTCCCTGCCATGGAATGGTGTCCGTGACATGGGATGGAGTCCCCAGACCCAGGATGGTGTCCCTCACAAGGGATGGTGTCCCCAGACCCAGGATGGTGTCCTTGCCCCGGGATGGTGTCCCCAGACCCAGGATGGTGTCCCTGACATGGGATGGTGTCCCCACACCCAGGATGGTGTCCCTTCCCCGGGATGGTGTCCCCAGACCCAGGATGGTGCCCCTGACATCGGATGGTGTCCCCAGACCCAGCATGGTGTCCCTGCCCCGGGATGGTGTCCCCAGACCCAGGATGGTGTCCCTGACATGGGATGGTGTCCCCAGACCCAGGATGGTGCCCCTGACACGGGATGGTGTCCCCAGACCGAGGATGGTATCCCTGCCCCAGGATGGTGTCCCCAGACCCAGGATGGTCTCCCAGCTCCGGGATGGTGTCCCCAGACCCAGGATGTTGTCCCTGACATGGGATGGTGTCCCTGCCCCGGGATGGTGTCCCCGGTCCCAGGATGGTGTACCTGCCCCGGGATGGTGTCCCCAGACCCAGGATGGTGTCCCTGACATGGGATGGTGTCCCCAGACCCAGGATGGTGCCCCTGACATGGGATGGTTTCCCCAGACCCAGGATGGTGTCCCTGACATGGGAAGGTTTCCCCAGACCCAGGATGGTTTCCCTGCCCCGCGATGGTGTCCCCAGACCCAGGACAGTGTCCCTGACCAGGGATGGTGTCCCCAGACCCAGGATGGTGTCCCTGACATGGGATGGTGTCCCCAGACCCATGATGGTGTCCGTGACCCGGGATGGTGTCCCCAGACCCAGGATGGTGTCCCTGCCCCGGGACGGTGTCCCCAGACCCAGGATGGTGTCCCTGACCCGGGATGGAGTCCCCAGACCCAGGATGGTGTCCCTGACATGGGATGGTGTCCCCAGACCCAGGATGGTGTCCCTGCCCCGGGATGGTGTCCCCAGACCCAGGATGGTGTCCCTGACATGGGATGGTGTCCCCAGACCCAGCATGGTGATCCTGACATGGGATGGTGTCCCCAGACCCAGGATGGTGTCCCTGCCCCGGGATGGTGTCCCCAGACCCAGGATGGTGTCCGTGACATGGGATGGTGTCCCCAGACCCAGGATGGTGTCCCTGCCCCAGGATGGTGACCCCAGACCCAGGATGGTGTCCCTGCCCCGGAATGGTGTCCCCGGACCCAGAATAGTGTCCCTGACCTGGGAAGGTGTCCCCAGACCCAGGACGGTGTCCCCGCCTCGGGCTGGTGTCCCCAGACCCAGGATGGTGTCCCTGACATGGGATGGTGTCCCTCGACCCAGGATGGTGTCCCCACACCCAGGATTGTGTCCCCAGACCCAGGATGGTGTCCCTGACAGGGGATGGTGTCCCCCGACCCAGGATGGTGTCCCTTCCCCGGGATGGTGTCCCTGCCATGGATTGGTGTCCGTGACATGGGATAGTGTCCCCAGACCCTGGGTGGTGTCCCTGCCCCAGGATGGTGTCCCCAGACCCAGGATGGTGTCCGTGCCCCGGGATGGTGTCCCCAGACCCAGCATGGTGTCTCTGACATGGGTTGGTGTCCCCAGACCCAGGATGGTTTCCCTGCCCCGGGATGGTGTCCCCGGACCCAGGATGGTATCCCTGCCCCGGGATGGGTTCCCTGCCATGGGATGGTGTCCGTGACATGGGATGGAGTCCCCAGACCCAGGATGGTGTCCCTCACAAGGGATGGTGTCCCCAGACCCAGGATGGTGTCCCTGACATGGGATGGTGTCCCCAGACCAAGTATGGTGTCCCTGCCCCGGGATGGTGTCCCCAGACCCAGGATGGTGTCCCTGACATGGGATGGTGTCCCCACACCCAGGATGGTGTCCCTGACCAGGGATGGTGTCCCCAGACCCAGCATGGTGCCCCTGACATCGGATGGTGTCCCCAGACCCAGGATGGTGTCCCTGCCCCGGGATGGTGTCCCCAGACCCAGCATGGTGTCCCTGCCCCGGGATGGTGTCCCCAGACCCAGGATGGTGTCCGTTCCCCGGGATGGTGTCCCCAGACCCAGCATGGTGTCACTGACATGGGTTGGTGTCCCCAGACCCAGGATGGTGTCCCTGCCCCGGGATCGTGTCCCCGGACCCAGGATGGTGCACCTGACACGGGATGGTGTCCCCAGACCCAGGATGGTGTCCCTGCCCCAGGATGGTGTCCCCAGACCAAAGATGCTGTCCCTGCTCACGGATGGTGTCCCCAGACCTAGGATGGTGTCCCTGACATGGGATGGTCTCCCCAGACCAAGGATGGTGTCCCTGACATGTGATGGTGTCCCCAGACCCAGGATGGTGTCCCTGCCCCGGGACGGTTTCCCCAGACCCAGGATGGTGTCCCTGATATGGGATGGTGTCCCCAGACCCAGGATGGTGTCCATGACATGGGATGGTGTCCCCAAACCCAGGATGGTGTCCCTGACATGGGATGGCGTCCCCAGACCCAGGATGGTGTCCCTGACATGGGATGGTGTCCCCAGACCAAGGATGGTGTCCCTGCCCCGGGATGGTGTCCCCAGACCAAGGATGGTGTCCGTGACATGGGATGGTGTCCCCAGACCCAGGATGGTCTCCCAGCTCCGGGATGGTGTCCCCATACCCAGGATGGTATCCCTGCCACTGAATGGTGTCCCCGGACCCAGGATTGTGTCCCTGACCCAGGATGGTGTCCCCAGACCAAGGATGGTGTCCCTGCCCTGGGATGGTGTCCCCCGACCCAGGATGGTGTCCCTTCCCCGGGATGGTGTCCCTGCCATGGATTGGTGTCCGTGACATGGGATCGTGTCCCCACACCCAGGATGGTGTTCCTGACACGGGATGGTGTCCCCAGACCCAGGATGGTGTCCCTTACATGGGATGGTGTCCCCAGACCCAGGATGATCTCCCTGACATGGGATGGTGTCTCCAGACCCAGGATAGTGCCCCTGACACGGGATGGTGTCCCCAGACCCAGGATGGTATCCCTACCCCAGGATGGTGTCCCCAGACCCAGGATGGTGTCCCAGCCCAGGGATGGTGTCCCCGGACCCAGGATGGTGTCCCTGCCCCGGGATGGTGTCCCCAGACCCAGGATGGTGTCCCTGACATGGGATGGTATCCCCAGACCCAGGATGGTGTCCCTGACATGTGATGGTGTCCCTGCCATGGATTGGTGTCCGTGACATGGGATGGTGTCCCCAGACCCAGGATGGTGTCCCTACCCCGGGATGGTGTCCCCAGACCCAGGATGGTGTCCCTGACATGGGATGGTGTCCCCAGACCAAGGATGGTGTCCCTGCTCACGGATGGTGTCCCCAGACCCAGGATTGTGTCCCTGCCCCGGGACGGTGTCCCCAGACCCAGGATGGTGTCCCTGACATGGGATGGTGTCCCCAGACCCAGGATGGTGTCCCTGACATAGGACTGTGTCCCCACACCCGGGATGGTGTCCCTGCCCCGGGATGGTGTCCCCAGACCCAGGATGGTGTCCCTGACATGGGATGGTGTCCCCAGACCCAGGATGCTGTCCCTGACATGGGATGGTGTCCACAGACACAGGATGGTGTCCCTGACCAGGGAAGGTGTCCCCAGACCCACGATGGTGTCCCTGACATTGGATGGTGTCCCCAGACCCAGGATGGTGCCCCTGACGCGGCATGGTGTCCCCAGACCGAGGATGGTATCCCTGCCCAGGGATGGTGTCCCCAGACCCAGGATGGTCTCTCAGTTCCGGGATGGTGTCCCCAGACCCAGGATGGTGTCCCTGACATGGGATGGTGTCCCTGCCGTGGGATGGTGTCCCAAGACCCAGGATGGTGTCCCTGACATGGGATGGTGTCCCCAGACCCAGGATGGTGCCCCTGACATGGGAAGGTTTCCCCAGACCCAGGACAGTGTCCCTGACCAGGGATGGTGTCCCCAGACCCAGGATGGTGTCCCTGACATCGGATGGTGTCCCCAGACCCATGATGGTGTCCCTGACCTGGGATGGTGTCCCCAGACCCAGGATGCTGTCCCTGCCCCGGGACGGTGTCCCCAGACCCAGGATGGTGTCCCTGACCAGGGATGGTGTCCCCATTCCCAGGATGGTGTCCCTGACATGGGATGCTGTCCCCAGACCAAGGATGGTGTCCCTGCCCCGGGATGGTGTCCCCAGACCCAGGATGGTGTCCCTGACATGGGATGGTGTACCCAGACCCAGCATGGTGTTCCTGACATGGGATGGTGTCCCCAGACCCAGGATGGTGTCCCTGCCCCGGGATGGTGTCCCCAGACCCAGGACGGTGTCCGTGACATGGGATGGTGTCCCCAGACCCAGGATGGTGTCCCTGCCCCAGGATGGTGACCCCAGACCCAGGATGGTGTCCCTGCCCCGGAATGGTGTCCCCGGACCCAGGATAGTGTCCCTGACATGGGATGGTGTCCCCAGACCCAGGATGGTGTCCCTGCCTCGGGCTGGTGTCCCCAGACCCAGGATGGTGTCCCTGACATGGGATGGTGTCCCTCGACCCAGGATGGTGTCCCCACACCCAGGATTGTGTCCCCAGACCCAGGATGGTGTCCCTGACAGGGGATGGTGTCCCCCGACCCAGGATGGTGTCCCTTCCCCGGGATGGTGTCCCTGCCATGGATTGGTGTCCGTGACATGGGATAGTGTCCCCAGACCCTGGGTGGTGTCCCTGACATGGGATGGTGTCCCCAGACCCAGGATGGTGTCCCTGACATGGGATGGTGTCCCACACCCAGGATGGTGTCCCTGACCAGGGATGATGTCCCTAGACCCAGGATGGTGCCCCTGACATGGGATGGTGTCCCCAGACCCAGGATGGTGTCCCTGCCCCGGGATGGTGTCCCCAGACTCAGCATGGTGTCCCTACCCCGGGATGGTGTCCCCAGACCCAGGATGGTGTCCGTGCCCCGGGACGGTGTCCCCAGACCCAGCATGGTGTCTCTGACATGGGTTGGTGTCCCCAGACCCAGGATGGTGTCCCTGCCCCGGGATGGTGTCCCCGGACCCAGGATGGTATCCCTGCCCCGGGATGGGGTCCCTGCCATAGGATGGTGTCCGTGACATGGGATGGAGTCCCCAGACCCAGGATGGTGTCCCTCACAAGGGATGGTGTCCCCAGACCCAGGATGGTGACCCTGACATGGGATGGTCCCCCCAGACCCAGGATGGTGTCCCTGCCCCGGGATGGTGTCCCCAGACCCAGGATGGTGTCCCTGACATGGGATGGTGTCCCCAGACCCAGGATGGTGTCCCTGACATGGGATGGTATCCCCACACCCAGGATGGTGTCCCTGACCAGGGGTGGGGTCCCCAGACCCAGGATGGTGTCCCTGACATGGGATGGTGTCCCCAGACCCAGGATGGTGTCCCTGCCCCGGGATGGTGTCCCCAGACCCAGCATGGTGTCCCTGCCCCGGGATGGTGTCCCCAGACCCAGGATGGTGTCCGTGCCCCGGGATGGTGTCCCCAGACCCAGGATGGTGTCTCTGACATGGGTTGGTGTGCCCAGACCCAGGATGGTGTCCCTGCCCCAGGATGGTGTCCCCGGACCCAGGATGGTGCACCTGCCCCGGGATGGTGTCCCCAGACCCAGGATGTTGTCCCTGACATGGGATGGTGTCCCCAGACCAAGGATGGTGTCCCTGCTCACGGATGGTGTCCCCAGACCTAGGATGGTGTCCCTGACATGGGATGGTCTCCCCAGACCAAGGATGGTCTCCCTGACATGGGATGGTGTCCCCAGACCCAGGATGGTGTCCCTGCCCCGGGACGGTGTCCCCAGACCCAGGATGGTGTCCCTGATATGGGATGGTGTCCCCAGACCCAGGATGGTCTCCCTGACATGGGATGGTGTCCCCAGACCCAGGATGGTGTCCCTGCCCCGGGACGGTGTCCCCAGACCCAGGATGGTGTCCCTGATATGGGATGGTGTCCCCAGACCCAGGATGGTGTCCCTGCCCCAGGATGGTGACCCCAGACACAGGATGGTGTCCCTGCCCCGGAATGGTGTCCCCGGACCCAGGATAGTGTCCCTGACATGGGATGGTGTCCCCAGACCCAGGATGGTGTCCCTGCCTCGGGCTGGTGTCCCCAGACCCAGGATGGTGTCCCTGACATGGGATGGTGTCCCTCGACCCAGGATGGGGTCCCCACACCCAGGATTGTGTCCCCAGACCCAGGATGGTGTCCCTGACAGGGGATGGTGTCCCCCGACCCAGGATGGTGTCCCTTCCCCGGGATGGTGTCCCTGCCATGGATTGGTGTCCGTGACATGGGATAGTGTCCCCAGACCCTGGGTGGTGTCCCTGACATGGGATGGTGTCCCCAGACCCAGGATGGTGTCCCTGACATGGGATGGTGTCTCCACACCCAGGATGGTGTCCCTGACCAGGGATGATGTCCCTAGACCCAGGATGGTGCCCCTGACATGGGATGGTGTCCCCTGACCCAGGATGGTGTCCCTGCCCCGGGATGGTGTCCCCAGACCCAGCATGGTGTTCCTGACATGGGATGGTGTCCCCAGACCCAGGATGGTGTCCCTGCCCCAGGATGGTGTCCCCAGACCCAGGATGGTGTCCGTGACATGGGATGGTGTCCCCAGACCCAGGATGGTGTCCAGGCCCCAGGATGGTGACCCCAGACCCAGGATGGTGTCCCTGCCCCGGAATGGTGTCCCCGGACCCAGGATAGTGTCCCTGACCTGGGAAGGTGTCCCCAGACCCAGGACGGTGTCCCTTCCTCGGGCTGGTGTCCCCAGACCCAGGATGGTGTCCCTGACATGGGATGGTGTCCCTCGACCCAGGATGGTGTCCCCACACCCAGGATTGTGTCCCCAGACCCAGGATGGTGTCCCTGACTGGGGATGGTGTCCCCCGACCCAGGATGGTGTCCCTTCCCCGGGATGGTGTCCCTGCCATGGATTGGTGTCCGTGACATGGGATAGTGTCCCCAGACCCTGGATGGTGTCCCTGATATGGGATGGTGTCCCCAGACCCAGGATGGTGTCCCTGACATGGGATGGTGTCCCCACACCCAGGATGGTGTCCCCAGACCCAGGATGGTTTCCCTGACATGGGATGGTGTCCCCAGACCCAGGATGGTGTCCCTTTCCCCGGGATGGTGTCCCTGCCATGGATTGGTGTCCGTGACATGGGATCGTGTCCCCACACCCAGGGTGGTGTTCCTGACACGGGATGGTGTCCCCAGACCAAGGATGGTGTCCCTGCCCCGGGATGGTGTCCCCAGACCCAGGATGGTGTCCCACACATGGGATGGTGTCCCCAGACCTAGGATGGTGTCCCTGCCCCGGGCTGGTGTCCCCAGTCCCAGGATGGTGTTCCTGACATGGGATGGTGTCCCCCGACCCAGGATGGTGTCACCACACCCAGGATGGTGTCCCCAGACCCAGGATGGTGTCCCTGACATGGGATGGTGTCCCCAGACCCAGGATGGTGTCCCTTTCCCCGGGATGGTGTCCCTGCCATGGATTGGTGTCCGTGACATGGGATCGGGTCCCCGCACCCTGGATGGTGTTCCTGACACGGGATGGTGTCCCGAGACCCAGGATGGTGTCCCTGACATGGGATGGTGTCCCCAGACCCAGGATGGTGTCCCTGACATGGGATGGGTTCCCCAAACCCAGGATGGTGCCCCTGACACGGGATGGTGTCCCCAGACCGAGGATGGTATCCCAGCCCCAGGATGTTGTCCCCAGACCCAGGATGGTCTCCCAGCTCCGGGATGGTGTCCCCAGACCCAGGATGGTGTCCCTGACATGGGATGGTGTCCCTGCCCCGGGATGGTGTCCCCGGACCCAGGATGGTGTACCTGCCCCGGGATGGTGTCCCCAGATCCAGGATGGTGTCCCTAACATGGGATGGTTTCCCCAGACCCAGGATGGTGTCCCTGACATGGGAAGGTTTCCCCAGACCCAGGATGGATTCCCTGCCCCGCGATGGTGTCCCCAGACCCAGGACAGTGTCCCTGACCAGGGATGGTGTCCCTAGACCCAGGATGGTGTCCCTGACATGGGATGGTGTCCCCAGACCCATGATGGTGTCCCTGCCCCAGGACGGTGTCCCCAGACCCAGGATGGTGTCCCTGACCCGAGATGGAGTCCCCATACCCAGGATGGTGTCCCTGACATGGGATGGTGTCCCCAGACCCAGGATGGTGTCCCTGCCCTGGGATGGTGTCCCCAGACCCAGGATGGTGTCCCTGACATGGGATGGTGTCCCCAGACCCAGCATGGTGTTCCTGACATGGGATGGTGTCCCCAGACCCAGGATGGTGTCCCTGCCCCGGGATGGTGTCCCCAGACCCAGGATGGTGTCCGTGACATGGGATGGTGTCCCCAGACCCAGGATGGTGTCCCTGCCCCAGGATGGTGACCCCAGACCCAGGATGGTGTCCCTGCCCCGGAATGGTGTCCCCGGACCCAGGATAGTGTCCCTGACCTGGGAAGGTGTCCCCAGACCCAGGACGGTGTCCCTTCCTCGGGCTGGTGTCCCCAGACCCAGGATGGTGTCCCTGACATGGGATGGTGTCCCTCGACCCAGGATGGTGTCCCCACACCCAGGATTGTGTCCCCAGACCCAGGATGGTGTCCCTGACTGGGGATGGTGTCCCCCGACCCAGGATGGTGTCCCTTCCCCGGGATGGTGTCCCTGCCATGGATTGGTGTCCGTGACATGGGATAGTGTCCCCAGACCCTGGATGGTGTCCCTGATATGGGATGGTGTCCCCAGACCCAGGATGGTGTCCCTGACATGGGATGGTGTCCCCACACCCAGGATTGTGTCCCTGACCAGGGATGGTGTCCCCAGACCCAGGATGGTGCCCCTGACATCGGATGGTGTCCCCAGACCCAGGATGGTGGCCCTGCCCCGGGATGGGTTCCCTAGACCCAGGATGGTGTCCGTGCCCCGGGATGGTGTCCCCAGACCCAGGATGTTGTCTCTGACATGGGTTGGTGTCCCCAGACCCAGGATGGTGTCCCTGCCCCAGGATGGTGTCCCCGGACCCAGGATGGTGCACCTGCCCCGGGATGGTGTCCCCAGACCCAGGATGGTGTCCCTGACATGGGATGGTGTCCCCAGACCAAGGATGGTGTCCCTGCTCACGGATGGTGTCCCCAGACCTAGGATGGTGTCCCTGACATGGGATGGTCGCCCCAGACCAAGGATGGTCTCGCTGACATGGGATGGTGTCCCCAGACCCAGGATGGTGTCCCTGCCCCGGGACGGTGTCCCCAGACCCAGGATGGTGTCCCTGATATGGGATGGTGTCCCCAGACCCAGGATGGTCTCCCTGACATGGGATGGTGTCCCCAGACCCAGGATGGTGTCCCTGCCCCGGGACGGTGTCCCCAGACCCAGGATGGTGTCCCTGATATGGGATGGTGTCCCCAGACCAAGGATGGTGTCCCTGCCCCGGGATGGTGTCCCCAGACCCAGGATTGTCTCCCAGATCCGGGATGGTGTCCCCAGACCCAGGATGGTATCCCTGCCACTGAATGGTGTCCCCGGACCCAGGATTGTGTCCCTGACATGGGATGGTGTCCCCAGACCAAGGATGGTGTCCCTGCCCCGGGATGGTGTCCCCAGACCCAGGATGGTGTCCCTTACATGGGATGGTGTCCCCAGACCTAGGATGGTGTCCCTGCCCCGGGCTGGTGTCCCCAGACCCAGGATGGTGTTCCTGACATTGGATGGTGTCCCCCGACCCAGGATGGTGTCCCCACACCCAGGATGGTGTCCCCAGACCCAGGATGGTGTCCCTGACATGGGATGGTGTCCCCAGACCCAGGATGGTGTCCCTTTCCCCGGGATGGTGTCCCTGCCATGGATTGGTGTCCGTGACATGGGATCGTGTCGCCACACCCAGGGTGGTGTTCCTGTCACGGGATGGTGTCCCCAGACCAAGGATGGTGTCCCTGCCGCGGGATGGTGTCCCCAGACCCAGGATGGTGTCCCACACATGGGATGGTGTCCCCAGACCTAGGATGGTGTCCCTGCCCCGGGCTGGTGTCCCCAGTCCCAGGATGGTGTTCCTGACATGGGATGGTGTCCCCCGACCCAGGATGGTGTCACCACACCCAGGATGGTGTCCCCAGACCCAGGATGGTGTCCCTGACATGGGATGGTGTCCCCAGACCCAGGATGGTGTCCCTTTCCCCGGGATGGTGTCCCTGCCATGGATTGGTGTCCGTGACATGGGATCGTGTCCCCGCACCCAGGATGGTGTTCCTGACACGGGATGGTGTCCCCAGACCCAGGATGGTGTCCCTGACATGGGATGGTGTCCCCAGACCCAGGATGTTCTCCCTGACATGGGATGGTGTCTCCAGACCCAGGATGGTGCCCCTGACACGGGATGGTGTCCCCAGACCCAGGATGGTGTCCCTGCCCCGGGATGGTGTCCCCGGACCCAGGATGGTGTCCCTGCCCCGGGATGGTGTCCCCAGACCCAGGATGGTGTCCCTGACATGTGATGGTGTCCCTGCCATGGATTGGTGTCCGTGACATGGGATGGTGTCCCCAGACCCAGGATGGTGTCCCTGCCCCGGGATGGTGTCCCCAGACCCAGGATGGTGTCCCTGCTCACGGATGGTGTCCCCAGACCCAGGATGGTGTCCCTGCCCCGGGACGGTGTCCCCAGACACAGGATGGTGTCCCTGACATGGGATGGTGTCCCCAGACCAAGGATGGTGTCCCTGACATAGGATTGTGTCCCCAGACCCGGGATGGTGTCCCTGCCCCGGGATGGGGTCCCCAGACCCAGGATGGTGTCCCTGACATGGGATGGTGTCCCCAAACCCAGGATGGTGCCCCTGACACGAGATGGTGTCCCCAGACCGAGGATGGTATCCCTGCCCCAGGATGGTGTCCCCAGACCCAGGATGGTCTCCCAGCTCCGGGATGGTGTCCCCAGACCCAGGATGGTGTCCCTGACATGGGATGGTGTCCCTGCCCCGGGATGCTGTCCCCGGACCCAGGATGGTATACCTGCCCCGGGATGGTGTCCGCAGACCCAGGATGGTGTCCCTAACATGGGATGGTTTCCCCAGACCCAGGATTGTGTCCCTGACATGGGAAGGTTTCCCCAGACCCAGGATGGATTCCCTGCCCCGCGATGGTGTCCCCAGACCCAGGACAGTGTCCCTGACCAGGGATGGTGTCCCCAGACCCAGGATGGTGTCCCTGACATGGGATGGTGTCCCCAGACCCATGATGGTGTCCCTGACCTGGGATGGTGTCCCCAGATCCAGGATGGTGTCCCTGCCCCAGGACGGTGTCCCCAGACCCAGGATGGTGTCCCTGACCCGAGATGGAGTCCCCATACCCAGGATGGTGTCCCTGACATGGGATGGTGTCCCCAGACCCAGGATGGTGTCCCTGCCCCGGGATGGTGTCCCCAGACCCAGGATGGTGTCCCTGACATGGGATGGTGTCCCCAGACCCAGCATGGTGTTCCTGACATGGGATGGTGTCCCCAGACCCAGGATGGTGTCCCTGCCCCAGGATGGTGACCCCAGACCCAGGATGGTGTCCCTGCCCCGGAATGGTGTCCCCGGACCCAGGATAGTGTCCCTGACCTGGGAAGGTGTCCCCAGACCCAGGATGGTTTCCCTTCCTCGGGCTGGTGTCCCCAGACCCAGGATGGTGTCCCTGACATGGGATGGTGTCCCTCGACCCAGGATGGTGTCCCCACACCCAGGATTGTGTCCCCAGACCCAGGATGGTGTCCCTGACTGGGGATGGTGTCCCCCGACCGAGGATGGTGTCCCTTCCCCGGGATGGTGTCCCTGCCATGGATTGGTGTCCGTGACATGGGATAGTGTCCCCAGACCCTGGATGGTGTCCCTGATATGGGATGGTGTCCCCAGACCCAGGATGGTGTCCCTGACATGGGATGGTGTCCCCACACCCAGGATGGTGTCCCTGACCAGGGATGGTGTCCCCAGACCCAGGATGGTGCCCCTGACATCGGATGGTGTCCCCAGAGCCAGGATGGTGTCCCTGCCCCGGGATGGGTTCCCCAGACCCAGGATGGTGTCCGTGCCCCGGGATGGTGTCCCCAGACCCAGCATGGTGTCTCTGACATGGGTTGGTGTCCCCAGACCCAGGATGGTGTCCCTGCCCCGGGATGGTGTCCCCGGACCCAGGATGGTGTCCCTCACAAGGGATGGTGTCCCCAGACCCAGGATGGTGTCCCTGACATGGGATGGTGCTCCAAGACCCAGGATGGTGTCCCTGCCCCGGGATGGTGTCCCCAGACCCAGGATGGTGTCCCTGACATGGGATGGTGTCCCCACACCCAGGATGGTGTCCCTGACATGGGATGGTGTCCCCAGACCCAGGATGGTGCCCCTGACATCGGATGGTGTCCCCAGACCCCGGATGGAGTCCCTGCCCCGGGATGGTGTCCCCAGACCCAGCATGGTGTCCATGCCCCGGGATGGTGTCCCCAGACCCAGGATGGTGTCCGTGCCCCGGGATGGTGTCCCCGGACCCAGCATGGTGTCTCTGACATGGGTTGGTGTCCCCAGACCCAGGATGGTGTCCCTGCCCCGGGATGGGGTCCCCGGACCCAGGATGGTGCACCTGACACGGGATGGTGTCCCCAGACCCAGGATGGTGTCCCTGACATAGGATGGTGTCCCCAGACCAAAGATGGTGTCCCTGCTCACGGATGGTGTCCCCAGACCTAGGATGGTGTCCCTGACATGGGATGGTCTCCCCAGACCAAGGATGGTGCCCCTGACATGGGATGGTGTCCCCAGACCCAGGATGGTGCACCTGCCCCGGGACGGTGTCCCCAGACCCAGGATGGTGTCCCTGATATGGGATGGTGTCCCCAGGCCCAGGATGGTGTCCATGACATGGGATGGTGTCCCCAAACCCAGGATGGTGTCCCTGACATGGGATGGCGTCCCCAGACCCAGGATGGTGTCCCTCACATGGGATGGTGTCCCCAGACCAAGGATGGTGTCCCTGCCCCGGGATGGTGTCCCCAGACCAAGGATGGTGTCCGTGACAGGGGATGGTGTCCCCAGACCCAGGATTGTCTCCCAGCTCCGGGATGGTGTCCCCAGACCCAGGATGGTATCCCTGCCACTGAATGGTGTCCCCGGACCCAGGATTGTGTCCCTGACCCAGGATGGTGTCCCCAGACCAAGTATGGTGTCCCTGCCCCGGGATGGTGTCCCCAGACCCAGGATGGTGTCCCTTACATGGGATGGTGTCCCCACACCTAGGATGGTGTCCCTGCCCCGGGCTGGTGTCCCCAGACCCAGGATGGTGTTCCTGACATGGGATGGTGTCCCCCTACCCAGGATGGTGTCCCCAAACCCAGGATGGTGTCCCCAGACCCAGGATGGTGTCCCTGACATGGGATGGTGTCCCCAGACCCAGGATGATCTCCCTGACATGGGATGGTGTCTCCAGACCCAGGATGGTGCCCCTGACACGGGATGGTGTCCCCAGACCCAGGATGGTATCCCTGCCCCAGGATGGTGTCTCCAGACCCAGGATGGTGTCCCTGCCCCGGGATGGTGTCCCCGGACCCAGGATGGTGTCCCTGCCCCGGGATGGTGTCCCCAGACCCAGGATGGTGTCCCTGACATGGGATGGTATCCCCAGACCCAGGATGGTGTCCCTGACATGTGATGGTGTCCCTGCCATGGATTGGTGTCCGTGACATGGGATGGTGTCCCCAGACCCAGGATGGTGTCCCTGCCCCGGGATGGTGTCCCCAGACCCAGGATGGTGTCCCTGACATGGGATGGTGTCCCCAGACCAAGGATGGTGTCCCTGCTCACGGATGGTATCCCCAGACCCAGGATGGTGTCCCTGCCCCGGGACGGTGTCCCCAGACCCAGGATGGTGTCCCTGACATGGGATGGTGTCCCCAGACCCAGGATGGTGCCCCTGACATGGGATGGTTTCCCCAGACCCAGGATGGTGTCCCTGACATGGGAAGGTTTCCCCAGACCCAGGATGGGTTCCCTACCCCGCGATGGTGTCCCCAGACCCAGGACAGTATCCCTGACCAGGGATGGTGTCCCCAGACCCAGGATGGTGTCCCTGACATGGGATGCCGTCCCCAGACCCAGCAATGGTGTCCCTGACCTGGGATGGTGTCCCCAGACCCAGGATGGTGTCCCTGCCCCGGGATGGTGTCCCCAGACCCAGGATGGTGTCCCTGACATGGGATGGTGTCCCCAGACCCAGCATGGTGTTCCTGACACGGGATGGTGTCCCCAGACCCAGGATGGTGTCCCTGCCCCGGGATGGTGTCCCCAGACGCAGGACGGTGTCCGTGACATGGGATGGTGTCCCCAGACCCAGGATGGTGTCCCTGCCCCAGGATGGTGACCCCAGACCCAGGATGGTGTCCCTGCCCCGGAATGGTGTCCCCGGACCCAGGATAGTGTCCCTGACATGGGATGGTGTCCCCAGACCCAGGATGGTGTCCCTGCCTCGGGCTGGTGTCCCCAGACCCAGGATGGTGTCCCTGACATGGGATGGTGTCCCTCGACCCAGGATGGTGTCCCCACACCCAGGATTGTGTCCCCAGACCCAGGATGGTGTCCCTGACAGGGGATGGTGTCCCCCGACCCAGGATGGTGTCCCTTCCCCGGGATGGTGTCCCTGCCATGGATTGGTGTCCGTGACATGGGATAGTGTCCCCAGACCCTGGATTGTGTCCCTGACATGGGATGGTGTTCCCAGACCCAGGATGGTGTCCCTGACATGGGATTGTGTCCCCACACCCAGGATGGTGTCCCTGACCAGGGATGATGTCCCTAGACCCAGGATGGTGCCCCTGACATGGGATGGTGTCCCCAGACCCAGGATGGTGTCCCTGCCCCGGGATGGTGTCCCCAGACCCAGCATGGTGTCCCTGCCCCGGGATGGTGTCCCCAGACCCAGGATGGTGTCCGTGCCCCGGGATGGTGTCCCCAGACCCAGCATGGTGTCTCTGACATGGGTTGGTGTCCCCAGACCCAGGATGGTGTCCCTGCCCCGGGATAGTGTCCCCGGACCCAGGATGGTATCCCTGCCCCTGGATGGGGTCCCTGCCATGGGATGGTGTCCGTGACATGGGATGGACTCCCCAGACCCAGGATGGTGTCCCTCACAAGGGATGGTGTCCCCAGACCCAGGATGGTTTCCCTGACATGGGATGGTGCCCCCAGACCCAGGATCGTGTCCCTGCCCCGGGATGGTGTCCCCAGACCCAGGATGGTGTCCCTGACATGGGATGGTGTCCCCAGACCCAGGATGGTGTCCCTGACATGGGATGGTATCCCAACACCCAGGATGGTGTCCCTGACCAGGGGTGGTGTCCCCAGACCCAGAATGGTGCCCCTGCCCCGGGATGGTGTCCCCAGACCCAGCATGGTGTCCCTGTCCCGGGATGATGTCCCCAGACCCAGGATGGTGTCCCTGACATGGGATGGTGCCCCCAGACCCAGGATGGTGTCCCTGCCCCGGGATGGTGTCCCCAGACCCAGGGTGGTGTCCCTGACATGGGATGGTGTCCCCAGACCCAGGATGGTGTCCCTGACATGGGATGGTATCCCCACACCCAGGATGGTGTCCCTGACCAGGGTTGGTGTCCCCAGACCCAGGATGGTGTCCCTGACATGGGATGGTGTCCCCAGACCAAGGATGGTGTCCCTGCTCACGGATGGTGTCCCCAGACCCAGGATGGTGTCCCTGCCCCGGGACGGTGTCCCCAGACCCAGGATGGTGTCCCTGACTTGGGATGGTGTCCCCAGACCCAGGATGGTGCCCCTGACATGGGATGGTTTCCCCAGACCCAGGATGGTGTCCCTGACATGGGAAGGTTTCCCCAGACCCAGGATGGTTTCCCTGCCCCGCGATGGTGTCCCCAGACCCAGGACAGTATCCCTGACCAGGGATGGTGTCCCCAGACACAGGATGGTGTCCCTGACATGGGATGCTGTCCCCAGACCCAGCAATGGTGTCCCTGACATGGGATGGTGTCCCCAGACCCAGGATGGTGTCCCTGCCCCGGGATGGTGTCCCCAGACCCAGGATGGTGTCCCTGACATGGGATGGTGTCCCCAGACCCAGCATGGTGTTCCTGACACGGGATGGTGTCCCCAGACCCAGGATGGTGTCCCTGCCCCGGGATGCTGTCCCCAGACGCAGGACGGTGTCCGTGACATGGGATGGTGTCCCCAGACCCAGGATGGTGTCCCTGCCCCAGGATGGTGACCCCAGACCCAGGATGGTGTCCCTGCCCCGGAATGGTGTCCCCGGACCCAGGATAGTGTCCCTGACATGGGATGGTGTCCCCAGACCCAGGATGGTGTCCCTGCCTCGGGCTGGTGTCCCCAGACCCAGGATGGTGTCCCTGACATGGGATGGTGTCCCTCGACCCAGGATGGTGTCCCCACACCCAGGATTGTGTCCCCAGACCCAGGATGGTGTCCCTGACAGGGGATGGTGTCCCCCGACCCAGGATGGTGTCCCTTCCCCGGGATGGTGTCCCTGCCATGGATTGGTGTCCGTGACATGGGATAGTGTCCCCAGACCCTGGATTGTGTCCCTGACATGGGATGGTGTCCCCAGACCCAGGATGGTGTCCCTCACAAGGGATGGTGTCCCCAGACCCAGGATGGTGTCCCTGACATGGGATGGTGCCCCCAGACCCAGGATGGTGTCCCTGCCCCGGGATGGTGTCCCCAGACCCAGGATGGTGTCCCTGACATGGGATGGTGTCCCCAGACCCAGGATGGTGTCCCTGACATGGGATGGTATCCCCACACCCAGGATGGTGTCCCTGACCAGGGGTGGTGTCCCCAGACCCAGAATGGTGCCCCTGCCCCGGGATGGTGTCCCCAGACCCAGCATGGTGTCCCTGTCCCGGGATGGTGTCCCCAGACCCAGGATGGTGTCCCTGACATGGGATGGTGCCCCCAGACCCAGGATGGTGTCCCTGCCCCGGGATGGTGTCCCCAGACCCAGGATGGTGTCCCTGACATGGGATGGTGTCCCCAGACCCAGGATGGTGTCCCTGACATGGGATGGTATCCCCACACCCAGGATGGTGTCCCTGACCAGGGGTGGTGTCCCCAGACCCAGGATGGTGCCCCTGCCCCGGGATGGTGTCCCCAGACCCAGCATGGTGTCCCTGTCCCGGGATGGTGTCCCCAGGCCCAGGATGGTGTCCGTGCCCCGGGATGGTGTCCCCAGACCCAGCATGGTGTCTCTGACATGGGTTGGTGTCCCCAGACCCAGGATGGTGTCCCTGCCCCGGGATGGTGTCCCCGGACCCAGGATGGTGTCCCTGACATGGGATGGTATCCCCAGACCCAGGATGGTGTCCCTGACATGTGATGGTGTCCCTGCCATGGATTGGTGTCCGTGACATGGGATGGTGTCCCCAGACTCAGGATGGTGTCCCTGCCCCGGGATGGTGTCCCCAGACCCAGGATGGTGTCCCTGACATGGGATGGTGTCCCCAGACCAAGGATGGTGTCCCTGCTCACGGATGGTGTCCCCAGACCCAGGATGGTGTCCCTGCCCCGGGACGGTGTCCCCAGACCCAGGATGGTTTCCCTGCCCCGCGATGGTGTCCCCAGACCCAGGACAGTGTCCCTGACCAGGGATGGTGTCCCCAGACCCATGATGGTGTCCCTGACCTGGGATGGTGTCCCCAGACCCAGGATGGTGTCCCTGCCCCGGGATGGTGTCCCCAGACCCAGGATGGTGTCCCTGACATGGGATGGTGTCCCCAGACCCAGCATGGTGTTCCTGACATGGGATGGTGTCCCCAGACCCAGGATGGTGTCCCTGCCCCGGGATGGTGTCCCCAGACCCAGGACGGTGTCCGTGACATGGGATGGTGTCCCCAGACCCAGGATGGTGTCCCTGCCCCAGGATGGTGACCCCAGACCCAGGATGGTGTCCCTGCCCCTGAATGGTGTCCCCAGACCCAGGATAGTGTCCCTGACAAAGGATGGTGTCCCCAGACCCAGGATGGTGTCCCTGCCTCGGGCTGGTGTACCCAGACCCAGGATGGTGTCCCTGACATGGGATGGTGTCCCTCGACCCAGGATGGTGTCCCCACACCCAGGATGGTGTCCCCAGACCCAGGATGGTGTCCCTGACAGGGGATGGTGTCCCCCGACCCAGGATGGTGTCCCTTCCCCGGGATGGTGTCCCTGCCATGGATTGGTGTCCGTGACATGGGATAGTGTCCCCACACCCAGGATGGTGTCCCTGACATGGGATGGTGTCCCCAGACCCAGGATGGTGTCCCTGACAGGGGATGGTGTCCCCACACCCAGGATGGTGTCCCTGACCAGGGATGATGTCCCTAGACCCAGGATGGTGCCCCTGACATGGGATGGGGTACCCAGACCCAGGATGGTGTCCCTGCCCCGGGATGGTGTCCCCAGACCCAGGATGGTGGCCCTGACATGGGATGGTGTCCCCAGACCCAGGATGGTGTCCGTGCCCCGGGATGGTGTCCCCAGACCCAGCATGGTGTCTCTGACATGGGTTGGAGTCCCCAGACCCAGGATGGTATCCCTGCCCCGGGATGGTGTCCCCGGACCCAGGATGGTATCCCTGCCCCGGGATGGGGTCCCTGCCATGGGATGGTGTCCGTGACATGGGATGGAGTCCCCAGACCCAGGATGGTGTCCCTCACAAGGGATGGTGTCCCCAGACCCAGGATGGTGTCCCTGACATGGGATGGTGTCCCCACACCCAGGATGGCGTCCCTGACCAGGGATGGTGTCCTCAGAGCCAGGATGGTGTCCCTGCCGTGGGATGGTGTCCCCAGACCCAGGATGGTGTCCCTGACTTGGGATGGTATCCCCAGACCCAGGATGGTGTCCCTGACATGTGATGGTGTCCCCGCCATGGATTGGTGTCCGTGACATGGGATGGTGTCCCCAGACCCAGGATGGTGTCCCTGCCCCGGGATGGTGTCCCCAGACCCAGCATGGTGTCCCTGACATGGGATGGTGTCCCCAGACCAAGGATGGTGTCCCTGCTCACGGATGGTGTCCCCAGACCCAGGATGGTGTCCCTGCCCCGGGACGGTGTCCCCAGACCCAGGAGGGTGTCCCTGACATGGGATGGTGTCCCCAGACCCAGGATGGTTTCCCTGATATAGGATTGTGTCCCCAGACCCGGGATGGTGTCCCCGCCCCGGGATGGTGTCCCAAGACCCAGGATGGTGTCCCTGACATGGGATGGTGTCCCCAGACCCAGGATGGTCTCCCAGCTCCGGGATGGTGTCCCCAGACCCAGGATGGTGTCCCTGACATGGGATGGTGTCCCTGCCCCGGGATGGTGTCCCCAGACCCAGGATGGTGTCCCTGCCTCGGGCTGGTGTCCCCAGACCCAGGATGGTGTCCCTGACATGGGATGGTGTCCCTCGACCCAGGATGGTGTCCCCACACCCAGGATTGTGTCCCCAGACCCAGGATGGTTTCCCTGACAGGGGATGGTGTCCCCCAACCCAGGATGGTGTCCCTTCCCCGGGATGGTGTCCCTGCCATCGATTGGTGTCCGTGACATGGGACAGTGTCCCCAGACCCTGGATGGTGTCCCTGACATGGGATGGTGTCCCCACACCCAGGATGGTGTCCCTGCCCCGGGATGGTGTTCCCAGACCCAGGACAGTGTCCCTGCCCCGGGATGGTGTCCCCAGACACAGGATGGTGTCCCTGCCCCGGGATGGTGTTCCCAGACCCAGGACAGTGTCCCTGACCAGGGATGGTGTCCCCAGACACACGATGGTGTCCCTGCCCCGGGATGGTATCCCCAGACCCAGGATGGTGTCCCTGACTTGGGATGGTGTCCCCACACCCAGGATGGTGTCCCTGACATGGGATGGTGTCCCCAGACCCAGGATGGTGTCCCTGCCCCGGGATGGTGTCCCCGGAGCCAGGATGGTGTCCCTGAAATGGGATGGTATCCCCAGACCCAGGATGGTGTCCCTGACATGGGATGGTATCCCCACACCCAGGATGGTGTCCCTGACCAGGGGTGGTGTCCCCAGACCCAGGATGGTGCCTCTGACATCGGATGCTGTCCCCAGACCCAGGATGGTGTCCCTGCCCCGGAATGGTGTCCCCAGTCCCAGCATGGTGTCCCTGCCCCGGGATGGTGTCCCCAGACCCAGGATGGTGTCCCTGCCCCGGGATGGTGTCCCCGGACCCAGGATGGTATCCCTGCCCCGGGATGGTGTCCCCAGACCCAGGATGGTGTCCCTGACATGGGATGGTGTCCCCAGACCAAGGATGGTGTCCCTGCTCACGGATGGTGTCCCCAGACCCAGGATGGTGTCCCTGACATGGGATGGTCTCCCCAGACCAAGGATGGTCTCCCTGACATGGGATGGTGTCCCCAGACCCAGGATGGTGTCCCTGCCCCGGGACGGTGTCCCCAGACCCAGGATGGTGTCCCTGATATGGGATGGTGTCCCCAGACCCAGGATAGTGTCCATGACATGGGATGGTGTCCCCAAACCCAGGATGGTGTCCCTGACATGGGATGGTGTCCCCAGACCAAGGATGGTGTCCCTGCCCCGGGATGGTGTCCCCAGACCCAGGATGGTTTCCGTGACATGGGATGGTATCCCCAGACCCAGGATTGTCTCCCAGCTCCGGGATGGTGTCCCCAGACCCAGGATGGTATCCCTGCCACTGAATGGTGTCCCCGGACCCAGGATTGTGTCCGTGACCCTGGATGGTGTCCCCAGACCCAGGATGGTGTCCCTGCCCCAAGATGGTTTCCCCAGACCCAGGATGGTGTCCCTGACATGGGATGGTGTCCCCAGACCTAGGATGTTGTCCCTGCCCCGGGCTGGTGTCCCCAGACCCAGGATGGTGTTCCTGACATTGGATGGTGTCCCCCGACCCAGGATGGTGTCCCCACACCCAGGATGGTGTCCCCAGACCCAGGATGGTGTCCCTTTCCCCGGGATGGTGTCCCTGCCATGGATTGGTGTCCGTGACATGGGATCGTGTCGCCACACCCAGGGTGGTGTTCCTGACACAGGATGGTGTCTCCAGACCCAGGATGTTGTCCCTGACTGGGGATGGTGTCCCCAAACCCAGGATGGTGTCCCTGACATGGGATGGTGTCCCCACACCCAGGATGGCGTCCCTGACCAGGGATGGTGTCCCCAGAGCCAGGATGGTGTCCCTGCCGTGGGATGGTGTCCCCAGACCCAGGATGGTGTCCCTGACTTGGGATGGTATCCCCAGACCCAGGATGGTGTCCCTTACATGTGATGGTGTCCCCGCCATGGATTGGTGTCCGTGTCATGGGATGGTGTCCCCAGACCCAGGATGGTGTCCCTGCCCCGGGATGGTGTCCCCAGACCCAGCATGGTGTCCCTGACATGGGATGGTGTCCCCAGACCAAGGATGGTGTCCCTGCTCACGGATGGTGTCCCCAGACCCAGGATGGTGTCCCTGACATGGGATGGTGTCCCCAGACCCAGGACGGTTTCCCTGATATAGGATTGTGTCCCCAGACCCGGGATGGTGTCCCCGCCCCGGGATGGTGTCCCAAGACCCAGGATGGTGTCCCTGACATGGGATGGTGTCCCCAGACACAGGATGGTCTCCCAGCTCCGGGATGGTGTCCCCAGACCCAGGATGGTGTCCCTGACATGGGATGGTGTCCCTGCCCCGGGATGGTGTCCCCGGACCCAGGATGGTGTACCTGCCCCGGGATGGTGTCCCCAGACCCAGCATGGTGTCCCTGACATGGGATGGTGTCCCCAGACCCAGGATGGTGTCCCTGACATGGGATGGTTTCCCCAGACCCAGGATGGTGTCCCTGACATGGGAAGGTTTCCCCAGACCCAGGATGGTTTCCCTGCCCCGCGATGGTGTCCCCAGACCCAGAACAGTGTCCCTGACCAGGGATGGTGTCCCCAGACCCAGGATGGTGTCCCTGACCTGGGATGGTGTCCCCAGACCCAGGATGGTGTCCCTGCCCCGGGACGGTGTCCCCAGACCCAGTATGGTGTCCCTGACCAGGGATGGTGTCCCCATACCCAGGATGGTGTCCCTGACATGGGATGGTGTCCCCAGACCAAGGATGGTGTCCCTGCCCCGGGATGGTGTCCCCAGACCCTGGATGGTGTCCCTGACATGGGATGGTGTCCCCAGACCCAGCATGGTGTTCCTGACATGGGATGGTGTCCCCAGACCCAGGATGGTGTCCCTGCCCCGGGATGGTGTCCCCAGACCCAGGATGGTGTCCCTGACATGGGATGGTGTCCCCAGACCCAGGATGGTGTCCCTGCCCCAGGATGGTGACCCCAGACCCAGGATGGTGTCCCTGCCCCGGAATGGTGTCCCCGGACCCAGGATAGTGTCCCTGACATGGGATGGTGTCCCCAGACGCAGGATGGTGTCCCTGCCTCGGGCTGGTGTCCCCAGACCCAGGATGGTGTCCCTGACATGGGATGGTGTCCCTCGACCCAGGATGGTGTCCCCACACCCAGGATTGTGTCCCCAGACCCAGGATGGTTTCCCTGACAGGGGATGGTGTCCCCCAACCCAGGATGGTGTCCCTTCCCCGGGATGGTGTCCCTGCCATCGATTGGTGTCCGTGACATGGGATAGTGTCCCCAGAACCTGGATGGTGTCCCTGACATGGGATGGTGTCCCCACACCCAGGATGGTGTCCCTGCCCCGGGATGGTGTTCCCAGACCCAGGACAGTGTCCCTGCCCCGGGATGGTGTCCCCAGACACAGGATGGTGTCCCTGCCCCGGGATGGTATCCCCAGACCCAGGATGGTGTCCCTGACTTGGGATGGTGTCCCCACACCCAGGATGGTGTCCCTGACATGGGATGGTGTCCCCAGACCCAGGATGGTGTCCCTGCCCCGGGATGGTGTCCCCGGAGCCAGGATGGTGTCCCTGACATGGGATGGTATCCCCAGACCCAGGATGGTGCCCCTGAAATGGGATGGTGTCCCTTCCATGGAGTGGTGTCCGTGACATGGGATGGTGTCCCCAGACCCAGGATGGTGTCCCTTCCCCTGGATGGTGTCCCCAGACCCAGGATGGTGTCCCTGACATGGGATGGTGTCCCCAGACCAAGGATGGTATCCCTGCTCACGGATGGTGTCCCCAGACCCAGGATGGTGTCCCTGACATGGGATGGTGTCCCCGGACCCAGGATGGTGTCCCTGACCGCGCCGGTGTCCCCAGACCCAGGATGGTGTCCCTGACATGGGATGGTGTCCCCAGACCCAGGATGGTGTCCCTGACCAGGGAAGGTGTCCCCAGACCCAGGATGGTGTCCCTGACATGGGATGGTGTCCCCAGACCCAGGATGGTGTCCCTGCCCCGGGATGGTGTCCCCAGACCCAGGATGGTGTCCCTGACATGGGATGGTGTCCCCAGACCCAGGATGGTGTCCCTCACATGGGATGGTTTTCCCAGACCCAGGATGGTGTCCCTGACTTGGGATGGTGTCCCCAGACCCAGCATGGTGTCCCTGCCCCGGGATGGTGTCCCCGGAGCCAGGATGGTGTCCCTGACATGGGATGGTATCCCCAGACCCAGGATGGTGCCCCTGACATGGGATGGTGTCCCTTCCATGGAGTGGTGTCCGTGACATGGGATGGTGTCCCCAGACCCAGGATGGTGTCCCTTCCCCTGGATGGTGTCCCGAGACCCAGGATGGTGTCCCTGACATGGGATGGTGTCCCCAGACCAAGGATGGTATCCCTGCTCTCGGATGGTGTCCCCAGACCCAGGATGGTGTCCCTGACATGGGATGGTGTCCCCAGACCCAGGATGGTGTCCCTGACCGCGCCGGTGTCCCCAGACCCAGGATGGTATCCCTGACATGGGATGGTGTCCCCAGACCCAGGATGGTGTCCCTGTCCAGGGAAGGTGTCCCCAGACCCAGGATGGTGTCCCTGACATGGGATGGTGTCCCCAGACCCAGGATGGTGTCCCTGCCCCGGGATGGTGTCCCCAGACCCAGGATGGTGTCCCTCGCCCGCAATTGTGTCCCCAGACCCAGGATGGTGTCCCTCACATGGGATGGTTTTCCCAGACCCAGGATGGTGTCCCTGACATGGGATGGTGTCCCCAGACCCAGGATGGTGTCCCTTTCCCCGGGATGGTGTCCCTGCCATGGATTGGTGTCCGTGACATGGGATCGTGTCGCCACACCCAGGGTGGTTTTCCTAACACGGGATGGTGTCTCCAGACGCAGGATGTTGTCCCTGACTGGGGATGGTGTCCCCAAACCCAGGATGGTGTCCCTGACCTGGGATGGTGTCCCCAGACCCAGGATGGTGTCCCTGACATGGGATGGTGTCCCCAGAGCCAGGATGGTGTCCCTGCCGTGGGATGGTGTCCCCAGACCCAGGATGGTGTCCCTGACTGGGGATGGTATCCCCAGACCCAGGATGGTGTCCCTGACATGTGATGGTGTCCCCGCCATGGATTGGTGTCCGTGACATGGGATGGTGTCCCCAGACCCAGGATGGTGTCCCTGCCCCGGGATGGTGTCCCCAGACCCAGCATGGTGTCCCTGACATGGGATGGTGTCCCCAGACCAAGGATGGTGTCCCTGCTCACGGATGGTGTCCCCAGACCCAGGATGGTGTCCCTGCCCCGGGACGGTGTCCCCAGACCCAGGAGGGTGTCCCTGACATGGGATGGCGTCCCCAGACCCAGGATGGTTTCCCTGATATAGGATTGTGTCCCCAGACCCGGGATGGTGTCCCTGCCCCGGGATGGTGTCCCAAGACCCAGGATGGTGTCCCTGACATGGGATGGTGTCCCCAGACCCAGGATGGTCTCCCAGCTCCGGGATGGTGTCCCCAGACCCAGGATGGTGTCCCTGACATGGGATGGTGTCCCTGCCCCGGGATGGTGTCCCCGGACCCAGGATGGTGTCCCTGCCCCGGGATGGTGTCCCCAGACCCAGGATGGTGTCCCTGACATGGGATGGTGTCCCCAGACCCAGGATGGTGCCCCTGACATGGGATGGTTTCCCCAGACCCAGGATGGTGTCCCTGACATGGGAAGGTTTCCCCAGACCCAGGATGGTTTCCCTGCCCCGCGATGGTGTCCCCAGACCCAGAACAGTGTCCCTGACCAGGGATGGTGTCCCCAGACCCAGGATGGTGTCCCTGACTTGGGATGGTGTCCCCAGACCCAGGATGGTGTCCCTGCCCCGGGACGGTGTCCCCAGACCCAGTATGGTGTCCCTGACTTGGGATGGTGTCCCCATACCCAGGATGGTGTCCCTGACATGGGATGGTGTCCCCAGACCAAGGATGGTGTCCCTGCCCCGGGATGGTGTCCCCAGACCCAGGATGGTGTCCCTGACATGGGATGGTGTCCCCAGACCCAGCATGGTGTTCCTGACATGGGATGGTGTCCCCAGACCCAGGATGGTGTCCCTGCCCCGGGATGGTGTCCCCAGACCCAGGATGGTGTCCCTGACATGGGATGGTGTCCCCAGACCCAGGATGGTGTCCCTGCCCCAGGATGGTGACCCCAGACCCAGGATGGTGTCCCTGCCCCGGAATGGTGTCCCCGGACGCAGGATAGTGTCCCTGACATGGGATGGTGTCCCCAGAGCCAGGATGGTGTCCCTGCCTCGGGCTGGTGTCCCCAGACCCAGGATGGTGTCCCTGACATGGGATGGTGTCCCTCGACCCAGGATGGTGTCCCCACACCCAGGATTGTGTCCCCAGACCCAGGATGGTTTCCCTGACAGGGGATGGTGTCCCCCAACCCAGGATGGTGTCCCTTCCCCGGGATGGTGTCCCTGCCATCGATTGGTGTCCGTGACATGGGATAGTGTCCCCAGACCCTGGATGGTGTCCCTGACATGGGATGGTGTCCCCACACCCAGGATGGTGTCCCTGCCCCGGGATGGTGTTCCCAGACCCAGGACAGTGTCCCTGCCCCGGGATGGTGTCCCCAGACACAGGATGGTGTCCCTGCCCCAGGATGGTATCCCCAGACCCAGGATGGTGTCCCTGACTTGGGATGGTGTCCCCACACCCAGGATGGTGTCCCTGACATGGGATGGTGTCCCCAGACCCAGGATGGTGTCCCTGCCCCGGGATGGTGTCCCCGGAGCCAGGATGGTGTCCCTGACATGGGATGGTATCCCCAGACCCAGGATGGTGCCCCTGACATGGGATGGTGTCCCTTCCATGGAGTGGTGTCCGTGACATGGGATGGTGTCCCCAGACCCAGGATGGTGTCCCTTCCCCTGGATGGTGTGCCCAGACCCAGGATGGTGTCCCTGACATGGGATGGTGTCCCCAGACCAAGGATGGTATCCCTGCTCACGGATGGTGTCCCCAGACCCAGGATGGTGTCCCTGACATGGGATGGTGTCCCCAGACCCAGGATTGTGTCCCTGACCGGGACGGTGTCCCCAGACCCAGGATGGTGTCCCTGACATGGGATGGTGTCCCCACACCCAGGATGGTGTCCCTGACCAGGGAAGGTGTCCCCAGACCCAGGATGGTGTCCCTGACATGGGATGGTGTCCCCAGACCCAGGATGGTGTCCCTGCCCCGGGATGGGTTTCCCCAGACCCAGGATGGTGTCCCTCGCCCGCGATGGTGTCCCCAGACCCAGGATGGTGTCCCTCACATGGGATGGTTTTCCCAGACCCAGGATGGTGTCCCTGACATGGGATGGTGTCCCCAGACCCAGGATGGTGTCCCTGCCCCAGGATGGTGACCCCAGACCCAGGATGGTGTCCCTGCCCCGGAATGGTGTCCCCGGACCCAGGATGGTGTCCCTGACATGGGATGGTGTCCCCAGACGCAGGATGGTGTCCCTGCCTCGGGCTGGTGTCCCCAGACCCAGGATGGTGTCCCTGACATGGGATGGTGTCCCTCGACCCAGGATGGTGTCCCCACACCCAGGATTGTGTCCCCCGACCCAGGATGGTGTCCCTGACAGGGGATGGTGTCCCCCAACCCAGGATGGTGTCCCTTCCCTGGGATGGTGTCCCTGCCATGGATTGGTGCCCGTGACATGGGATAGTGTCCCCAGACCCAGGATGGTGTCCCTGACATGGGATGGTGTCCCCAGACCCAGGATGGTTTCCCTGCTCCGGGATGGTTTCCCCAGACCCAGGATGGTGTCCCAGACATGGGATGGTGTTCCCAGACCCAGGATGGTGTCCCTGACATGGGATGGTGTCCCCAGACCCAGGATGGTGTCCCTGCCCCGGGATGGTGTCCCCAGACCCAGGATGGTGTCCCTCGCCCGCAATTGGGTCCCCAGACCCAGGATGGTGTCCCTCACATGGGATGGTTTTCCCAGACCCAGGATGGTGTCCCTGCCCAGGGATGGTGTCCCCAGACCCAGGACGGTGTCCCTGCCCCGGGATGGTGTCCCCAGACCCAGCATGGTGTCCCTTACATGGGATGGTGTCCCCAGAGCAAGGATGGTGTCCTTGACATGGGATGGTGTCCCCAGATCCAGGATGGTGTCCTTGCTCCGGGATGGTTTCCCCAGACCCAGGATGGTGTCCCTGCCCCGGGCTGGTGTGCCCAGACCCAGGATGGTGTCCCTGCCCCGGGACGGTGTCCCCAGACCCAGGATGGTGTCCCTGACATGGGATGGTGTCCCCAGACCCAGGATGGTGTCCCTGACCAGGGAAGGTGTCCCCAGACACAGGATGGTGTCCCTGCCCCGGGATGGTGTCCCCAGACCCAGGATGGTGTCCCTCCCCCGCGATGGTGTCCCCAGACCCAGGATGGTGTCCCTGACCAGGGATGGTGTCCCCAGACCCAGGATGGTGTCCCTGCTCCGGGATGGTTTCCCCAGACCCAGGATGGTGTCCCAGACATGGGATGGTGTCCCCAGACCCAGGATGGTGTCCCTGCCCCCGGATGGTGTCCCGGCCATGGATTGGCGTCCCTGACATGGTATGGTGTCCCCAGACCCAGGGTGGTGTCCCTGACATGGGATGGTGTCCCCAGACCCAGGATGGTGTCCCTGCCCCGGGATGGTGTCCCCAGACCCAGGATATTGTCCCTGACATGGGATGGTGTCCGCTGACCAAGGATGATGTCCATGACATGGGATGGTGTCCCCAGACCCAGGATGGTGTCCCTGCCACGGGATATGGTCCCCAGACCCAGGATGGTGTCCCTGACATGGGATGGTGTCCCCAGACCCTGGATGGTGTTCCTGACCTGGGATGGTGTCCCCAGACCCAGGATGGTGTCCCTGACATGTGATGGTGTCCCTGCCCCACGATAGTGTCCCTGCCCCGGGATGGTGTCCCCAGACCCAGGATGGTGTCCCTGACATGGGATGGTCTCTCCAGACCCAGGATGGTGTCCCTGACATGGGATGGTGTCCCCAGACCAAGGATGGTGTCCCTGCTCACGGATGGTGTCCCCAGACCCAGGATGGTGTCCCTGACATGGGATGGTATCCCCAGACCCAGGATGGTGTCCCTGACATGTGATGGTGTCCCTGCCATGGATTGGTGTCCGTGACATGGGATGGAGTCCCCAGACCCAGGATGGTGTCCCTGCCCCGGGATGGTGTCCCCAGACCCAGGATGGTGTCCCTGACTTGGGATGGTGTCCCCAGACCCAGGATGGTGTCCCTGCCCCGGGACGGTGTCCCCAGAGCAAGGATGGTGTCCCTGACATGTGATGGTGTCCCTGCCATGGATTCGTGTCCGTGACATGGGATGGTGTCCCCAGACCCAGGATGGTATCCCTGCCCCGGGATGGTGTCCCCAGACCCAGGATGGTGTCCCTGACATGGGATGGTGTCCCCAGACCAAGGATGGTTTCCCTGCTCACGGATGGTGTCCCCAGACCCAGGATGGTGTCCCTGCCCCAGGACGGTGTCCCCAGACCCAGGATGGTGTCCCTGACATGGGATGGTGTCCCCACACCCAGGATGGTGTCCCTTACACGGGATGGTGTTCCCAGATCCAGGACAGTGTCCCTGCCCCGGGATGGTGTCCCCAGACACAGGATGGTGTCCCTGCCCCGGGATGGTATCCCCAGACCCAGGATGGTGTCCCTGCCGTGGGATGGTGTCCCCACACCCAGGATGGTGTCCCTGACATGGGATGGTGTCCCCAGACCCAGGATGGTGTCCCTGCCCCGGGATGGTGTCCCCGGAGCCAGGATGGTGTCCCTGACATGGGATGGTATCCCCAGACCCAGGATGGTGCCCCTGACATGGGATGGTGTCCCTTCCATGGAGTGGTGTCCGTGACATGGGATGGTGTCCCCAGACCCAGGATGGTGACCCAGACATGGGATGGTTTCCATAGACCCAGGACTGTGTCTCTGACATGGGATGGTGTCCCCAGACCCAGGATGGTGTCCCTGCTCCGGGATGGTTTCCCCAGACCCAGGATGGTGTCCCAGACATGGGATGGTGTCCCCAGACCCAGGATGGTGTCCCTGCCCCGGGATGGTGTCCCCAGACCAGGGACAGTGTCCCTGCCCCGGGATGGTGTCCCCGGACCCAGGATGGTGTCCCTGCCCCGGGACGGTGTCCCCGGACCCAGGATGGTGTCCCTGACATGGGATGGTATCCCCAGACCCAGGATGGTGTCCCTGACATGTGATGGTGTCCCTGCCATGGATTGGTGTCCGTGACATGGGATGGTGTCCCCAGACCCAGGATGGTGTCCCTGCCCCGGGACGGTATCCCCAGAGCCAGGATGGTGTCCCTGACATGGGATGGTGTCCCCAGACCCAGGATGGTGTCCCTGCCCCGGGATTGTGTCCCCAGACCCGGGATGGTGTCCCTGCCCCGGGATGGTGTCCCCAGACCCAGGTTGGTGTCCCTGACATGGGATGGTGTCCCCAGACCCAGGATGCTCTCCCTGACATGGGATGGTGTCCACAGACCCAGGATGGTGTCCCTGACCAGGGAAGGTGTCCCCAGACCCAGGATGGTGTCCCTGACATGGGATGGTGTCCCCACACCCAGGATGGTGTCCCTGACATGGGATGGTGTCCCCAGACCCAGGATGGTGTCCCTGCCCCGGGATGGTGTCCCCGGAGCCAGGATGGTGTCCCTGACATGGGATGGTATCCCCAGACCCAGGATGGTGCCCCTGACATGGGATGGTGTCCCTTCCATGGAGTGGTGTCCGTGACATGGGATGGTGTCCCCAGACCCAGGATGGTGACCCAGACATGGGATGGTTTCCATAGACCCAGGACTGTGTCTCTGACATGGGATGGTGTCCCCAGACCCAGGATGGTGTCCCTGCTCCGGGATGGTTTCCCCAGACCCAGGATGGTGTCCCAGACATGGGATGGTGTCCCCAGACCCAGGATGGTGTCCCTGCCCCGGGATGGTGTCCCCAGACCAGGGACAGTGTCCCTGCCCCGGGATGGTGTCCCCGGACCCAGGATGGTGTCCCTGCCCCGGGACGGTGTCCCCGGACCCAGGATGGTGTCCCTGACATGGGATGGTATCCCCAGACCCAGGATGGTGTCCCTGACATGTGATGGTGTCCCTGCCATGGATTGGTGTCCGTGACATGGGATGGTGTCCCCAGACCCAGGATGGTGTCCCTGCCCCGGGACGGTATCCCCAGAGCCAGGATGGTGTCCCTGACATGGGATGGTGTCCCCAGACCCAGGATGGTGTCCCTGCCCCGGGATTGTGTCCCCAGACCCGGGATGGTGTCCCTGCCCCGGGATGGTGTCCCCAGACCCAGGTTGGTGTCCCTGACATGGGATGGTGTCCCCAGACCCAGGATGCTCTCCCTGACATGGGATGGTGTCCACAGACCCAGGATGGTGTCCCTGACCAGGGAAGGTGTCCCCAGACCCAGGATGGTGTCCCTGACATGGGATGGTGTCCCCACACCCAGGATGGTGCCCCTGACATGGGATGGTGTCCCCAGACCAAGGATGGTCTCCCAGCTCTGGGATGGTGTCCCCAGACCCAGGATGGTGTCCCTGACATGGGATGGTGTCCCTGCCCCGGGATGGTGTCCCCGGACCCAGGATGGTGTACCTTCCCCGGGATGGTGTCCCCAGACCCAGGATGGTGTCCCTGACATGGGATGGTGTCCCCAGACCCAGGATGGTTCCCCTGACATGGGATGGTTTCCCCAGACCCAGGATGGTGTCCCTGACATGGGAAGGTTTCCCCAGACCCAGGATGTTTTCCCTGCCCCGCGATGGTGTCCCCAGACCCAGGACAGTGTCCCTGACCAGGGATGGTGTCCCCAGACCCAGGATGGTGTCCCTGACATGGGATGGTGTCCCCAGACCCATGATGGTGTCCCTGCCACGGGATGGTGTCCCCAGACCCAGGATGGTGTCCCTGCCCTGGGACGGTGTCCCCAGACCCAGGATGGTGTCCCTGACATGGGATGGTGTCCCCATACCCAGGATGGTGTCCCTGACATGGGATGGTGTCCCCAGACCAAGGATGGTGTCCCTGCCCCGGGATGGTGTCCCCAGACCCAGGATGGTGTCCCTGACATGGGATGGTGTCCCCAGACCCAGGATGGTGCCCCTGACACGGGATGGTGTCCCCAGACCCAGGATGGTATCCCTGACATGGGATGGTGTCCCCAGACCCAGGATGGTGTCCCTGCCCCGGGATGGTGTCCCCGGACCCAGCATGGTGTCCCTGACATGGGATGGTATCCCCAGACCCAGGATGGTGTCCCTGACATGTGATGGTGTCCCTGCCATGGATTGGTGTCCGTGACATGGGATGGTGTCCCCAGACCCAGGATGGTATCCCTGCCCCGGGATGGTTTCCCCAGACCCAGGATGGTGTCCCTGACATGGGATGGTGTCCCCAGACCAAGGATGGTGTCCCTGCTCACGGATGGTGTCCCCAGACCCAGGATGGTGTCCCTGCCCCGGGATGGTGTCCCCAGACACAGGATGGTGCCCCTGCCCCGGGATGGCATCCCCAGACCCAGGATGGTGTCCCTGCCGTGGGATGGTGTCCCCACACCCAGGATGGTGTCCCTGACATGGGATGGTGTCCCCAGACCCAGGATGGTGTCCCTGCCCCGGGATGGTGTCCCCGGAGCCAGGATGGTGTCCCTGACATGGGATGGTATCCTCACACCCAGGATGGTGTCCCTGACATGGGATGGTGTCCCCAGACCCAGGATGGTGTCCCTGCCCCGGGATGGTGTCCCCGGAGCCAGGATGGTGTCCCTGCCCCGGGATGGTGTCCCCAGACCCAGGATGGTGACCCAGACATGGGATGGTTTCCCTAGACCCAGGACTGTGTCTCTGACATGGGATGGTGTCCCCAGACCCAGGATGGTGTCCCTGCTCCGGGATGGTTTCCCCAGACCCAGGATGGTGTCCCAGACATGGGATGGTGTCCCCAGACCCAGGATGGTGTCCCTGCCCCGGGATGGTGTTCCCAGACCAGGGACAGTGTCCCTGCCCCGGGATGGTGTCCCCGGACCCAGGATGGTGTCCCTGCCCCGGGACGGTGTCCCCGGACCCAGGATGGTGTCCCTGACATGGGATGGTATCCCCAGACCCAGGATGGTGTCCCTGACATGTGATGGTGTCCCTGCCATGGATTGGTTTCCGTGACATGGGATGGTGTCCCCAGACCCAGGATGGTGTCCCTGCCCCGGGATGGTGTCCCCAGACCCAGGATGGTGTCCCTGCCCCGGGACGGTGTCCCCAGAGCCAGGATGGTGTCCCTGACATGGGATGGTGTCCCCAGACCCAGGATGGTGTCCCTGACATAGGATTGTGTCCCCAGACCCGGGATGGTTTCCCTGCCCCGGGATGGTGTCCCCAGACCCAGGTTGGTGTCCCTGACATGGGATGGTGTCCCCAGACCCAGGATGCTCTCCCTGACATGGGATGGTGTCCACAGACCCAGGATGGTGTCCCCAACCAGGGAAGGTGTCCCCAGACCCAGGATGGTGTCCCTGACATGGGATGGTGTCCCCAGATCCAGGATGGTGCCCCTGACATGGGATGGTGTCCCCAGACCCAGGATGGTCTCCCAGCTCTGGGATGGTGTCCCCAGACCCAGGATGGTGTCCCTGACATGGGATGGTGTCCCTGCCCCGGGATGGTGTCCCCAGACCCAGGATGGTGTACCTTCCCCGGGATGGTGTCCCCAGACCCAGGATGGTGTCCCTGACATGGGATGGTGTCCCCAGACCCAGGATGGTTCCCCTGACATGGGATGGTTTCCCCAGACCCAGGATGGTGTCCCTGACATGGGAAGGTTTCCCCAGACCCAGGATGGTTTCCCTGCCCCGCGATGGTGTCCCCAGACCCAGGACAGTGTCCCTGACCAGGGATGGTGTCCCCAGACCCAGGATGGTGTCCCTGACATGGGATGGTGTCCCCAGACCCATGATGGTGTCCCTGCCACGGGATGGTGTCCCCAGACCCAGGATGGTGTCCCTGCCCTGGGACGGTGTCCCCAGACCCAGGATGGTGTCCCTGACATGGGATGGTGTCCCCAGACCCAGGATGGTGTCCCTGACATGGGATGGTGTCCCCAGACCTAGGATGGTGTCCCTGCCCCGGGATGGTGTCCCCAGACCCAGGATGGTGTCCCTGACATGGGATGGTGTCCCCAGACCCAGCATGGTGTTCCTGGCATGGGATGGTGTCCCCAGACCCAGGATGGTGTCCCTGCCCCGGGATGGTGTCCCCAGACCCAGGATGGTGTCCGTGACATGGGATGGTGTCCCCAGACCCAGGATGGTGTCCCTGCCTCGGGCTGGTGTCCCCAGACCCAGGATGGTGTCCCTGACATGGGATGGTGTCCCTCGACCCAGGATGGTGTCGCCACACCCAGGATTGTGTCCCCAGACCCAGGATGGTGTCCCTGACAGGGGATGGTGTCCTCCGCCCCAGGATGGTGTCCCTTCCCCGGGAAGGTGTCCCTGCCATGGATTGGTGTCCGTGACATGGGATAGTGTCTCCAGACCCTGGATGGTGTCCCTGACATGGGATGGTGTCCCCACACCCAGGATGGTGTCCCTTACACGGGATGGTGTTCCCAGACCCAGGTCAGTGTCCCTGCCGTGGGATGGTGTCCCCACACCCAGGATGGTGTCCCTGACATGGGATGGTGTCCCCAGACCCAGGATGGTGTCCCTGCCCCGGGATGGTGTCCCCGGAGCCAGGATGGTGTCCCTGTCCTGGGATGGTATCCCCAGACCCAGGATGGTGCCCCTGACATGGGATGGTGTCCCTTCCATGGAGTGGTGTCCGTGACATGGGATGGTGTCCCCAGACCCAGGATGGTGTCCCAGTCATGGGATGGTTTCCCTAGACCCAGGATAGTGTCCCTGACATGGGATGGTGTCCCCAGACCCAGGATGGTGTCCCTGCCCCGGGATGGTTTCCCCAGACCCAGGATGGTGTCCCAGACATGGGATGGTGTCCCCAGACCCAGGATGGTGTCCCTGCCCGGCGATGGTGTCCCCAGACCAGGGACATTGTCCCTGCCCCGGGATGGTGTCCCCAGACCCAGGATGGTGTCCCTGACATGGGATGGTGTCCCCAGAGCAAGGATGGTGTCCCTGACATGGGATGGTGTCCCCAGAGCCAGGATGGTGTCCTTGCTCCGGGATGGTTTCCCCAGACCCAGGATGGTGTCCCTGACATGGGATGGTGTCCCCAGACCCAGGATGGTGTCCCTGCCCCGGGATGGTGTCCCCGGAGCCAGGATGGTGTCCCTGCCCCGTGATGGTGTCCCCAGACCCAGGATGGTGTCCCTGCCCCTGGATGGTGTCCCCAGGCCCAGGATGGTGTCCCTGCCCCGGGATGGTGTCCCCAGACCCAGGATAGTGTCCCTGCCCCCGGATGGTGTCCTGGCCCCGGGATTGGCGTCCCTGACATGGGATGGTGTCCCCAGACCCAGGGTGGTGTCCCTGACATGGGATGGTGTCCCCAGACCCAGGATGGTGTCCCTGCCCCGGGATGGTGTCCCCAGACCCAGGATGTTGTCCCTGACATGGGATGGTGTCCGCAGACCAAGGATAGTGTCCATGACTTGGGATGGTGTCCCCAGACCCAGGACGGTGTCCCTGCCCCGGGATATGGTCCCCAGACCCAGGATGGTGTCCCTGCCATGGGATGGTGTCCCCAGACCCAGGATGGTGTCCCTGACATGGGATGGTGTCCCCAGACCCTGGATGGTGTCCCTGCCCCGGGATGGTGTCCCCAGACCCAGGATGGTGTCCCTGACATGTGATGGTGTCCCTGCCCCACGATAGTGTCCCTGCCCCGGGATGGTGTCCCCAGACCCAGGATGGTGTCCCTGCCCCGGGATTGTGTCCCCAAACCCAGGATGATCTCCCTGCCCCGGGATGGTGTCCCCAGACCCAGGATGGTGTCCCTGCCCCGGGATGGTGTTCCTGACATGGGATTGTGTCCCCAGACCCAGGATGGTGTCCCTGTCCTGGGATGGTGTCCCCAGACCCGGGATGGTGTCCCTGACATGGGATGGTGTCCCCAGACCCAGCATGGTGTCCCTGCCCCGGGATTGTGTCCCTAGACCCAGGATGGTTTGGTTCCATTGGGTTCTCTTGAGTTCTGTTCGGTTTGGTTCTGCTCAGTTCTGTCGGGTTGAGTTTATTCCGTTTAGTTCCGTTGAGTTCTGTTGGGTTCAGTTTGGTTCTGTTGGGTTGTCTTTAGTTGGGTTCTGTTGGGTTGGGTTCTGTTGGGTTGGGTTGTGTTCGGTGCCTTCCTCGGTGCTCCCGTGGTGCCGGCTCCAGACGTGCCAGCGTTTCCCTTGGGCCAACTCAGTGGGAACGGGAACGGGAACGGGAACGAGAGTGGGAATGGGAACGGGAACGGAAACGGGAACGGGAGTGGGAATGGCAATGGGAACGGCTCCGTGCTGGGAAGGGGAACCGGAACGGGAACGGCTCTATTCTGGGAATTGGAACAGCTCCATTCTGGGAATGGGAATGGCTCCGTGCTGGGAAGGGGAACGGGAACAAGGACAGGAATGGGAACGGCTCCGTTCCGGGAACGGGAACAGCTCTGTGCCAGGAATGTGAATGGGAATGGCTCTGTGCTGGGAACAGGAACGGGAATGGGAATGGGAATGGGAACGGCTCCGTTCCGGGAACGGGAACAGTTCCATGCTGGGAATCCCAAATCCTTGGGAATATCAGGAATCCCAAACTCCTAGGAATCCCAAATCCACGGGAATATTGGGAATCCCAAGTCCCTGCGAATCTCAAATCCTTGGGAATATTTGGAATACCAAATCCCTTGGAATCCCAAATCTCTGGCAATACTGGGAATCTGGAAAATCCCAAATTCCTGGGAATATTTGGATTCCCAAATCCCTGGAAATCCCAAATCCCCAGGAATCCCAGGAACCCCAAACCCTCAGGATTCCCCTCCCAGCTCCTTTTTTTCCCTGGGCAATCCCAAATTCCCAAGAATTCCCTTTTCCCTGGGAAATCCCAAATTCCCAAGGAAGTCCCAAATTCCCGAGGAATTCCCTTTTCCCTGAGCAATCCCAAATTCCCTTTTCCTGTTGTTTTCCCCCAAATTCCCGAGGAAATCCCAAATTCCCTTTTCCCGTTGTTTTTCCCCAAATTTGCTTTTCCCTGGGCAATCCCAAATTCCCTTTTCCCGTTGTTTTCCCCCAAATTCCCGAGGAAATCCCAAATTCCCTAAATTCCCATTTCCCGTTGTTTTCCCCCAAATTCCTGAGGAAATCCCAAATTCACCAAATTCCCATTTCCTGTTGTTTCCCCCCAGGAGCTCGGTAGGCACCACCATGAGCGGCCTCGGGGACGGCCCCGGGGACGCCGCCAGCGCCGAGGGACGGAAACGGAGAGCGTCCCCCTGCGACCCCGTACACAGGTACCAAACAGGGAAACTGGGGGGAATTTGTGGAAAATTTGGCGAAGTTTGGGAAAAAATCGGGAAAAATTTGAGAGAAATTTAGGAAAAAATCGGGAGAAAATTCGGGGAAAATTCAGGGGAATTTGGGGAAAATTTGGGGAAGTTTGGGAAAAAATCGGGAAAAATTTGAGAGAAATTTGAGAGAAATTTAGGAAAAAAATCCGGAGAAAATTCGGGGAAAATTCAGGGGAATTTGGGAAAAAACCTGAAAATAATTGAGAAAAATTCAGGGGAAATTTGGGAAAATTCACGGAAAATTTGGGAAAAATGAGGGAACGTTCAAGGAAAAGTAGGGAAAATTCTGAGAAAAATATCGGGAAAATCAGGACAAAATCAGAGAAAAATTGGGAAAAGCATGAGAGAAATTTGGGGAAATTCAGGAAAAAATTGGGGAAAAACATGGAAGAAATTGGGAAAAAATCAGGAAAAATTGGGAATAATGGGGAATATTTGGGGAACAGAGATAAAATATGAATTATTTTATTTCTGACAGCTCGGAGAAGCGGCGCCGCGAGCAGGAGCAGCGCTACATGGCCGAGCTGCTCTGAATGGGGGAATATTTAGGATAAAGAAATAAATTATGAATAAATGATGAATTATTTATGAATTATTTTTATTTTTGGCAGCGTGGATAAGCGGCGCCGCGAGCAGGAGCAGCGCTACCTGGCTGAGCCGCTCTCGGCCAACCCGGGCAAGCTCGACTCGCTCGGGGGCAAACCCGAGCAGGGGCACATCCTGAAAAAAACCGTGGACCAGATTCAGAAGATCAAGCGCCTCGAGCAGGGTGGGAAAATTGGGGAAAAATGGGGGGAAATAGGGGAGAAAAGGGGGGGAAATACGGGGAAAATATGGGAGACATTTCGGGAGAATTTGGGGAAAAAGATGGGGAAAAATTCACAAAAAATTAGGGGAAAATACTGGGGAAAATGGGGGAGAAAGTTGGGGAAAGTCGGAGAAGAAAATGGGGGAAATAGAGGGAAAAACTGGGGGGAATTTGGGGAAAATTTAGGGGAAATTCAGGAAAATTTCAGGAAAAATTACAAGAAAATACTGGGAAAATTTGGGATAATTTAGGGGACATTTGGAGAAAATTAGTGGAAAATTCATGGGAAATATAGGAAAAATTCAGGGAAAAATTCGGAATATTTTGGGGAAAATTTTGGGAAAATTCATGGAAAAATTTGGAACAACTGGGGAAAAATTGGAAAATTCGGGGAAAATGCAAGTAAAATTTAAAAGATTTGGGGAAAATGTAGGAAAATCTCAAAGAAAAAATTGGGGAAATATTGGGGAAAGTCAGGGAGAATTCAGGTGGAAATTTGGGGCAAAATTTGGGAGAAAATTTTGGGAAAATTTAGGGCAAATTGCAGTAAATTTTGGGGAAAATGTAAGGAAAATTTGGGGACAACACAGGGAATATTGGGGGAAAATTTTGGAAAGAAATTTGTGAAAATTTGGGGGAAAATTGGGAAAAATTTAGGGGAAAAGTTGGGGTAAATTAATGGGAAAATTCATGGAAAAGTCAGGAAAAAATCTGGGAAAATCTTGGAAAATCCAGGGAAAATTGCAGAAAAAATCTGGAGAAAACAGGCAAAATTAATTTAAAAAAATGAGGAAAATTTGTTTAAATCTTTTTTTCAATTTCCAGATTCATCTGCGCAAAGAGCAAAAAAAAAATTCCAGAATTAAACTCCAGAAAAAAAACAAAATTTGATTTTTTTTCCCTATGGATTTAGGGTTGAAGAATAGAGAATTTCAATTTTTTTCCAGAATTAAACTAGACATAAAAACAAATTTTTTTTCTTTACATGGATTTGGGTTTAAAAATTTTGAAATTTCCCACTTTTTGGGGTTTTTTTGCAGAGAAAACACCGGATGATGACGTGCAGAAATCCGACAGACATCTCCTCCAGCAGCCAGGGCGTCATTGAGAAGGAGTCGCTGGGGCCGCTCCTGCTCGAGGTGGGATCGGAATTCCCGGAAAAATCCGGAATGGGGACGGGGAAAATGGGAATGAGCAAAATCTGGGGGTTTGGGGGTTTAATCCCGGGGTTTTGATGGGGTTTTGGGGCTTTAATCCCAGGTTTATAGAATTTGGATTTTGGGATTTGGGCTGCTCCTGCTCGAGGTGGGATCGAAAAGCCCGGAAAAATCCGTAATGGGGATGGGGAAAATGGGAATGAGCAAAATTTGGGGGTTTGGGGGGTTAATCCTGGGGTTTTATGGGGTTTTGGGGGGTTTAATCCCAGGTTTTTATGGTGTTTTGGGGGTTTAACCCCAGGTTTTTATGGGGTTTCAATCTCAGGTTTTTATGTAGTTTTGGGGCTTTAATCCTGGGTTTTAGGGTTGGAATGTTGAGGTCTGGGGCTTCTATCCCAGGTTTTGGGGCTTTAATCCCAGGTTTTGATGGGGTTTTAATCCCAGGTTTTTATCTAGTTTTGGGGCTTTAATCCTGGGTTTTAGCGTTGGAATGTTTGTGGGGTTTGGGGCTTTAATCCCAGGTTTTGGGGTCTTAATCCCAGGTTTTGATGGGGTTTGGGGGCTTTAATTCTGGGGTTTAGGGTTGGAATGTTGGGATTTGGAGGTTTAATCCCAGGTTTTTATGGGGTTTTGAGACTTTAATTCTGGGGTTTAGAGTTGGAATGTTGGGATTTGGGGCTTCAATCCCAGGTTTTTGAGGGGTTTTAATTCCAGGTTTTAGGGTTTGAATTTTGTGATTTGGAGGTTTAATCCCAGGTTTTTATGGGGTTTTGGGGCTTTAATCCTGGGTTTTAGGGTTGGAATGTTGGGATTTGGGGCTTCAATCCCAGGTTTTAGGGTCTTAATCCCAGGTTTTTATGGAGTTTTGGGGCTTTAATACCAGGTTATTTTGGGGTTTGGGGAGGTTAATCCTGGGGTTTGGGGCCTTAATCCCAGGTTTTTATGTAGTTTTGGGGGTTTTAATCCTGGGTTTTTGTGGGTTTTGGGGCTTTAATCCCAGGTTTTTATGTAGTTTTGGGGCTTTAATCCTGAGGTTTAGAGTTTGGATTTTGGGATTTGGGGTTTTAATCCCGGGTTTTTATGGGGTTTGGGGGTTTTATTCCCAGGTTTTAGGGTCGAAATGTTGGGATTTGGGGCTTTAACCCCAGGCTTTAGGGTTTGGATTTTGGGATTTGGGGCTTTAGGCCCAGGTTTGTATGGGGTTTTGGGGTATTAATCCCAGGTTTTTACTGGGCTTTAATCCCACATGTTTATGTAGTTTTGGAGGTTTAATCCCGGGTTTTAGAATTTGGATTTTGGGATTTGGGGCTTTAATCCCAGGTTTTTATGGGGTTTGGGAGCTTTAAACCCGGGTTTTAGGGTTTGGATTTTGGGGATTTAATCCCAGATTTTAGGGATTAGATTTTGGGATTTGGGGCTTCAGTCCCAGGTTTTTATGGGGTTGGAATGGAAGGAGGACTTTCCAGGAGCTGGGAGTTCCAAAGGAAAAGGGGTTGGGATTGGGACTAGGATTATGGTTGGGATTAGGATCAGGATCAGGACTAGGAATAATCAAAGTGGATCTTGGATCCCAACTGGAATCCTGGGATCTGAGAACCCAAATCCAGGAATGACCGAGGTGGATCTTGGATCCCAAGTGGAATCCTGGAATTCCCAGAGGAGGAATCCAGTCAAGGTTTGAGAGAACCTTCTCCACACTCATGGAGCCAAATCCATTGGAATGACCAAGGTGGATCTTGGATCCCAGCTGGAATCCTGGGATTTGAGGACCCAAATCTTTGGTCCCAACTGGAATCTTGGGATCTGAAGACCCAAATCCAGGAATGACCGAGGTGGATCTTGGATCCCAAGTGGAATCCTGGAATTCCCAGAGCAGGAATCCAGCCAAGCTTTGAGGGAACCTTCTCCACACTCATGGATCCAAATCCATGGGAATGACCAAGGTGGATCTTGGATCGTTGTTGGAATCCTGGGATTCCAGGAATAACCAAGGTGGAGCTTTGGTCCTGATTGGAATTTTGGGGTTTGAGGACCCAAATCCACGATCCCAGCTGGAATCCTGGAATTCCCAGAACAGGAATCCACCTAAACTTCTGTGGAATGTTCTCCACACTCAAGACCTCAGCTAGATTTCCATGGAATCTTCTCCACACTCAAGGACCCAAATCCATGAATAACCAAGGTGGATCTTGGATCCCAAGTGGAATCCTGGAATTCCCAGGGGAATACTGGGAGCACTGGGGGATACTGGGAACACTGGGGCATACTGGGAGATACTGGGGGTTACTGGGGACACTGGGACATACTGGGAACACTGGGAGATATTGGGGGTTACTGGGAACACTGGTGGTTACTGGGGACACTGGGACATACTGGGGACACTGGGAGCTGAGCCCAGAGGCCATCCCGAGGATGGGAACAGTGAGGCGAGATGGGGACACTGGGGGATACTGGGAGTTACTGGGCGTTACTGGGAACACTGGGGCATACTGGAGGTTACTGGGAGATCCTGGGGGATGCTGGGAGATACTGGGAGGTCCTGGAGGTTACTGGGAGCCACTGGGAGATACTGGGAGACACTGGGAGATACTGGGAGACACTGGGGGATACTGGGAGTTACTGGGAGTTACTGGGCGTTACTGGGAACACTGGGGGTTACTGGGGGTAACTCGGAATACTGGGAGCCACTGGGAGATACTGGGAGTTACTGGGGCGGCACATGGGGGTTACTGGGAGCACTGGGAACACTGGGAGTGACTGGGAACACTGAGGGAGACTGAGGGTTACTGGGAGCACTGGGAGATCCTGAAGTGCTCCCAGTAACCCCAGAGACACCATTAATCCCCAGTGACTGCCAGTGCTCCCAGTAACTCCCAGTAATTCCCAGTAACCCCCAGTCTCTCCCAGTATTCCCTGTCCCTTCCCATTTCTGCTCCCCATTGGTTCGTCCAGCTGTCAATCACATCATCGCCCCCTCCCCCCCAACCCCCCACCGCAGCGCGCCAAAGCCGATTGGCCACTCCGTCCAAGAAGCCCCCGCCTTCCCCAGGCATCTAGGCCCGCTGATTGGCTCAGCTCCTCCCGCTCTGCGCGCTGATTGGCCCGTTCGCGTCCACGCGCCGGAGGCCTCCTCCCGCCCTTTCCTTCCCGCCTTCTCCTCTCCCATTGCTCCCGCGCGCTGTCAATCCCCACTAATCTCCGCCCTCCCCCTTTCCATTGGTTCTCCACAACGTCAATCATGCGCCGCGGGGCGGCGCGGGGGCGGGAGCAGCACGCCGTGCCCATCGTGAGGGGGACGCGGCCGCCATGGCAGCGCCCGAGGTGGCGGCGGCGCTCGGGAGCGGCCCCGGGCCGAGCGGAGCGGAGCTGCCCGAGCCGCTGGGGCTGCTGGAGCTCTGCGGGGCCTGCAGGCAGCGGCTGAGCCCGCAGCGGAAACCGAGACTGCTGCCGTGCCTGCGCTCCGTGTGCCGGGGCTGCATCGGCAGCGAGCCTGGGGACAAGAACGGTGAGGGGATACTGGGGATACTGGGAGCACTGGGGGATACTGAGGGATACTGGGAGATACTGGGAGCACTGGGAACCGAGACTGCTGCCGTGCCTGCACTCCGTGTGCCGGGGCTGCATCGGCAGCGAGCCTGGGGACAAGAACGGTGAGGGGATACTGGGAGTCAGTGGGGATACTGGGGGATACTGGGAACACTGGGAGATACTGGGACCACTGAGGGTTACTGGGAACAGTGGGAGCAGTGGGGGTTACTGGGAGATACTGGGAGTTATGGGAGCACTGGGGGATACTGGGATCACTGGTGATTACTGGGGGTTACTGGAAACATATGGAGAGCCTGGGAACACTGGGGATACTGGGAGGTATTGGGGGTCACTGGGAGCACTGGAAGCATTGGGAGCTACTGGGAGATGCTGGGGGATACTGGGAGCACTGGAAGATACTGGGGATTACTGGGAGACATTGGGGGATACTGGGGGTTACTGGGAACACATGGAGAGCCTGGGAACACTGGGGGTTACTGGGAACACTCAGGGTCACTGGGAGATACTGGGGGTTACTGGGAGACACTGGAGGTTACTGGGAGACACTGGGGGTTACTGATGGTTACTGGGGATGCTGGGTCTTACTGAGAGCACTGGGGGTTACTGGGAGCCACTGGGAGCTACTGGGAGATTGCCCTGTCCCCTCCTTGGGGACATCAACCCCGCTGTGACATTGTCCCCTCCCTGGGGACAGCAGTGTCCCCTGTCCCTCCCTGACGTGACCTTGGTGTCCCTGGTGGCAGTGGAGGTGACAGGGAGGTGACAGTGGAGGTGACAAGGAAAGTGACAAGGAGGGGACAAGGACACCATGGGATGACTCTGTCCCCTCTGTGTCCCCTGTGTGTCCCCTCTGTGTCCCCTGTATGTCCCCTATGTGTCCCCTCCCTGTCCCCTGTGTGTCCCTGTGTGTCCCTTTGTGTCTCCTCCATGTCCCTGTGTGTCCCCTCCCTGTCCCCTCTGTGTCCCCTGTGTGTCCCCTCCCTGTCCCCTCTGTGTCCCCTCGGTGTCCCCTCTGTGTCCCCTGTGTGTCCTCTCCCTGTCCCCTGTGTGTCCCCTCCCTGTCCCCTCGGTGTCCCCTCCCTGTCCCCTGTGTGTCCCCTGTGTGTCCCCTCCGTGTCCCCTGTGTGTCCCCTCCGTGTCCTCTCTGTGTCCCCTCAGCGTTCGAGTGCCCCGTGTGCCACCAGCAGTGTCCCCTGGGTGACATCATGGACAACCTGTTCCTGCAGCCCAGCGCCAGCAGCCAGGTACGGCCTCGTTAACACTAATAATTAATTAATGAATTAATTAACACTAATTAACCCTGGTGGTTAATGAACTGTCCCTCGTCCCCAGAGCTGCACCAGCTGCGAGGACAACGCCAGCGCCACCAGCTTCCGCTTGGAGTGCTCGGAGCCGCTGTGTGCCACCTGCGTGGGGGCTCACCTGAGGGTCAGGTACACCCGGGAGCACCGAGTGCAGCCCCTGCGTGGGTGTCACCTCATTGTCACCTCCCTGAGTCACTGTGTCACCTCCCTGTGTCACTGTGTCACCTGTGTCACCTGTGTCACCTCCTTGTGTCACACCTGTGTCACACCTGTGTCACTGTGTCACCTGTGTCACTTGTGTCACACCTGTGTCACACCTGTGTCACACCTGTGTCACTGTGTCACCTGTGTCACTTGTGTCACTTGTGTCACACCTGTGTCACACCTGTGTCACTGTGTCACCTGTGTCACCTCCCTGTGTCATACCTATGTCACTGTGTCGTCCCCTGCCTGTGCCCGTTACAAGGTGCTGACTGTGTCAGTAGATCCATCTTGATGCCATTCCTGGTGCCACCCCATTCCCATTCCCACTGTCCCGTTCCCATTCCTCCATTCCCAATTTTCCACTTTTCCCCGTTGCCATTTTCCTGTTTCCAGTTTCCCCCGTTCTCCCGTTGCCCCATTCCAAATTTCCCCCATTTCCATTCCCATCCCCCCCCTTCCCCAATTCCCCCATTCCCGTTCCCCCATCCCCCCCTTCCCCAATTCCCACATTCCCATTCGCCCATTCCCATCCCCATTCCCATTCCCCCATTTCCCCATTCCCCCATTCCCATTCTGCCATTCCCATTCCCCCATTCCCATTCCCCCATTCTCCCATTCCCCCATTCCCTTTCCCATTCCCCCATTCCCATTCCCCCATTCCCATTCCCCCATCCCCATTCCCCCATCCCTATTCCCATTCCCATTCCCCCATTCCCATCCCCATTCCCATTCCCCCATTCCTCCATCCCCATTCCCATTCCCCCATTCCCATTCCCATTCCCCATTCCCCCATTCCCCCATTCCCCCATTCCCATTCCCCCATTCCCCCATTCCCCCATTCCCATTCCCATTCCCCCATTCCCATTCCCCCATCCCCTTTCCCATTCCCCCATTCCCATTCCCCCATTCCCATTCCCCATTCCCCCATTCCCCCATTCCCCCATTCCCATTCCCCCATTCCCCCATTCCCATTCCCATTCCCATTCCCATTCCCCCATCCCCTTTCCCATTCCCCCATTCCCATTCCCCCATCCCCATTCCCCCATTCCCTTTCCCATTCCCCCATTCCCATTCCCCCATTCCCATCCCCATTCCCGTTCCCATTCCCCCATTCCCATTCCCATGCCCCCATTCCCATTCCCATTCCCCCATCCCCATTCCCATTCCCCATTCCCCCATTCCCATTCCCCCCTTCCCATTCCCCCATTCCCATTCCCCATTCCCCCATTCCCCCATTCCCATTCCCATCCCCATTCCCATTCCCCCATTCCCTTTCCCCCATTCCCATTCCCAATCCCATTCCCCTCCCCCATTCCCATTCCCAATCCCCCATTCCCAATGGGAATGGGAATGGGTAAAACTGGGAAATTGGCAGTGGGAGAATGGGAAGATGGAATGGAAATGGGAATGGGAAAATGGGACAATGGAAATGGGAAAACACAGGAATGGGATTGGGAACATGGGAACAGTGGAACAGGGGAACATGGGAAAGGGATTGGGAAAATGGGAAATGCAATGGGAATGGGGTTGGGGATGAGGGAATGGGGGAATGTGAATGGGGGAATAGGGGAATGGAAATGGGAGAATGGGAATGGGAATGGGGTATGGGGAAAACTGGGAATAGGACCAAGGGAATTCCCATTCCCCTTCCCATTCCCCCATTCCCAGTTGGAATGGGGAAAACTGGGAAATTGGAAATGGGGGAATGGGGAAAACTCTGAATGGGGGATGGAAATGGGAATGGGAAAAGAGGAGAATGGGATTAGGAACATGCAAACAAAGGCAATGGGATTTGGAATATGGGAATTGGAATGGGGGAATGGGAAGGGGTCAGTGTGGTCAGTGTGGGTTGGTACTGGTCAGTGTGGGTTGTTACTGGTCAGTGTGGTCAGTGTGGGTTGGTACTGGTCAGTGTGGTCAGTGTGGTCAGTGTGGGTTGGTACTGGTCAGTGTGGTCAGTGTGGGTTGGTACTGGTCGGTGTGGGTTGTTACTGGTCAGTGTGGTCAGTGTGGGTTGGTACTGGTCAGTGTGGGTTGGTACTGGTCAGTGTGGTCAGTGTGGTCAGTGTGGGCCAGTGTGGTTAGTGTGGGTTGGTACTGGTCAGTGTGGTCAGTGTGGTCAGTGTGGGTTGGTACTGGTCAGTGTTGGTTGGTACTGGTCAGTGTGGTCAGTGTGGTCAGTGTGGGTCAGTGTGGGTTGGTACTGGTCAGTGTGGTCAGTGTGGGTTGGTGCTGGTCAGTGTGGTCAGTGTGGGTCATTGTGGTCATTGTGGGTTGGTACTGGTCAGTGTGGTCAGTGTGGTCAGTGTGGGTTGGTACTGGTCAGTGTGGGTCAGTGTGGTCAGTGTGGTCAGTGTGTGTCAGTGTGGTCAGTGTGGGTTGGTACTGGGCAGTGTGCTCAGTGTGGTCAGTGTGGGTCAGTGTGGTCAGTGTGGGTTGGTACTGGTCATTTTGGTCAGTGTGGGTTGGTACTGGTCAGTGTTGGTTGGTACTGGTCAGTGTGGTCAGTGTGGGTCAGTGTGGTCAGTGTGGGTTGGTACTGGTCAGTGTGGGTTGGTACTGGTCAGTGTGGTCAGTGTGGGTTGGTACTGGTCAGTGTGGTCAGTGTGGGTCAGTGTGGTCAGTGTGGTCAGTGTGGTCAGTGTGGGTTGGTACTGGTCAGTGTGGGTTGGTACTGGTCAGTGTGGTCAGTGTGGGTTGGTACTGGTCAGTGTGCTCAGTGTGCTCAGTGTGGTCAGCACTGCCCCAGCAGAGCCGCTGGCAGGGGCTCTTTGCTCTCTGGGGGTTTTTATGTGTGTTTTACAAGCATTTGGCTCCACAAAATCCATGTGGCTTTCCAGCAGAATCTGCCGCAGTGATTTCTATGTCTGTGTTTAAAGCCGTCCAATAAATCTGAAAATTCCAACAGCTTCTTAAATGAAAGGTGAGTTCCCATGTCTCAGTGTAATGTCTGAGTTCCCACATTCCTGTGGCTTAAGTCAGTTTTGTCTCTGACTCAGTACATATCACAGAAATGAGTGCAAGTGTTTGGGGTGAAAACAGACTTTTAAATGTTGTTAGAAATATTCCTGGTTTTTCTGAAAGAGGGGATCCAATAAAACAATGAAAAATAAGAAAAAGAACAGCAAGACCCAAAAAAAAAAAAAATTCACTATGTCATCATCAGCAGAGGAGAAATGGCTGAACATTTGTCCTGATGAGCATTTTCTCTCTCAGTCTTTCTTTGAATGATGCAGAAAAGACCATTCCAACATTCTTGATTTCTATCATTCTAACAATTAAGGCAGTGGAAAGAAATTTTCTGTTGATTTTTTTTTTTTTTTGAGCTTGTTCCTTTACAGTTTTATCAACAATGTAATAAAAGAAATAAGATTCCATATTAAATCCCTCAGGCAATGTATGCAGTCAATAGCTTTTATTTCTGCAGGACTTGGGGAACTTTCAGAACTCATTAATGAAGGTTGATCCTTTCTGTCTGTTCCCGTCTCTCTCCAGTGCAACCCAGCAGAGCCCAGTGCAACCCAGTGCAACCCAGTGTAGCCCAGCACAGCCATTTCCAGATTGCTCCCAATGCATTCCCAGTACAAACCAGTATAAATCTTTTGCTGGCAAAACTGGGATTTTTAGAGAAACAATTGGGATTTTTGAAAGGATTTTGCAGGGAGGGATTTTAGGCGGTTTCCGGTGGGTTTGAAGACCTCAGTATTCTGTCTGAGGGCTCCTGGAAAAGAGAAATCTGGGGTGAGTTCTGAGAATTTGGAAAATTTGGGATTTTTGGGTGAAAATTTGGAGATTTGGGGCAAAAAATTGGATTTTTAGGCAGTTTTGGGGGGATTTTATGGGAGAAGTTTGGGATTTCAGGGAGGAAATTTGAGAATTTTGGGAAAATGGAGAATTTTAAGGGATTTTGGGGGCATTTTTGGGTGGTTTCAGGGGGATTTGGGGACCCCAGGGACATGGGACTGGAGCCGCTCATCCTCCCTGAGGGCACCTGCAAAATGGGGAGAAATCTCTGCATTTTGGGCAAATTCGGGATTTTGGGGGATTTTAGGGCCATTTTTGGGGGGATTTTGGAGTCATCTTTTAGGGATATTTGGGCTGGTTTTGTGGATTTTGGAGCTGTTTTTGGGGGGCTTGGGGGCCTTTTTGGGGCCATTATTGGAAATTTTAGGGAGGATTTTGGGGCCTTTTTCAGGGATTTTGGTTCTGTTTGGGGGAACTTTGCAGGGGGATTTTTGAAGCTGATTCGGGTGATTTTGGGGCCATTTTTAGGCGGATTTTGGGGCCATTTTTGGGGGTGATTTGGGGCCATTTTTAGAGGGATTTTGGGGCCATTTTTAGGCGTCTTTTGGGGCCATTTTTGAAGGTGATTTGGGGCCATTTTTAGGCGGATTTTAGGGCCATATTGGGGACAATTTTGGAGCTGTTTTTAGGGGATTTTGGGGGATTTTAGGGGCATTTTTGGGGTGGATTCCAGAGCCATTTTGGGAGGTTTTTTGGGGGGTTTTGAGGCCATTTTTTGGGCCATTTTTTGGGGATGTTTGGGCTGCTTTTAGAACATTTTGGGGCTGATTCACATGATTTTGTGGAAATATTTTGGAACCATTTTTGGGGATTCTGGAAACATTTTTTGTAAATTTTGCAGCCATTTCTGGGGGAATTTTTGGGCTGTTTTGGAGGATTTTTGGGGCTGTTTTCGGTGGGGATTTTGGGGCCATTTTTGGGGGGGTTTGGGGGCCATTTTTTGCGACAGTGATGAGGGGGCGGGGCCACGGGGGGCAGGGCCAAGATGTTCAAGCCCCACCTCCTGTGGTGAAGTCAGAGGGGGCGGGGATTTGGGAGGAGGAGGAGGTGATGACGTCAGAGGAGGGGGCGGGGATTTGGGCGTGGAGGCGGTGGTGACGTCACGGGAGGTGGTGATGATGTCACAACAGGGGGGTGGGGGCGGGGCTTGCGGGGGCAGCGATTACCTGGGGAGGGGCCGGCGGGGAGGGTGGAGCAAGGCTTGAAGAGGCGATGGCGTTGACGTCGCTGCACTCAAGCGCTGACTGACGGACCTGTGCGGGGCGAGGTGGGCGGGGCAACGTCCAGGCCCCGCCCTCTCCTCCTCCACTTGCTCCGCCCCTTTCTCTCTGCCGAGCTCCGCCTCCTCCAGGGCTAAAGCGCTGACCCCAGGGACGGCCACGGCCCCCAAGGGCTCTTCCTCCATCTCATCCTCCGTCTCTTCCTCGTCCTCCTCCTCCTCTTTCACAGAGGGCAGCCGGAAGCACCCCCTGCCCCCCTGGGCCTGGTCGGTGTACTTGGGGGCGCAAAGGAGTGGCCGGGTGAAACCCCAGACCCCATTGGGGACCCCCCAGACCCCACTGGGGACCCCCAAAAACTGTCCCCAAATCCCCCAGGACCACCCCAAAAATCTCCCAACACCCCCAAAACCCCATTTGGAACCCCCAAAACTCCCCCAGAAATCCCTGAGAACCACCCCAAGAAGCCCCAAATCCCTCCAGGGCACCCCCCAAAAACCCCCCCAAAATGCCCCCAAGAAACCCCAAAACCCCCTCAGGAACACCCCAAGAACCCCCAAACCCCTTTGGGACCCCCCAAAAACCTCGGCCAGCTCCAGCTCCCTGCTGACCTGCTCGAGATCCTCCTGCAAGTCCCTGGCGTAGCACAGGACGGCGGTCAGCTGAAAAATTATGGGGAGGGGTCAGCAGGGCCCTGGGGACACCCCTGGACAGCCCCAAAAAATCTGGGATCAGAGGGACCCTCCCCCAAAAAAATCCCTGTTCGAAAAAAGCCCCAAAAAGCCCCAAATTCACCCAAAAATCTTCCCAAAATTATTAGGGGAGAGGGGAAAAAAGTGGCACCCCCAACTTTGGGGAGGGGGCAGCAACACCTAGGGACTCCCCCCAAAAAAAATTCTGGATCAAAGGGACCCCAGAAAAAGATCCCTGTTCAAAAAAAGCCCCTAATCCTTCCAAAAATTATAAAAAATCAGAAAAAGCCCCAAATGCCCACAAAATTAATGGGGAAAAAGTGCGACCCCCAAAATTGGGGAGGGGGAAGCAGCACGTGGGGACCCCCCTCACCTGCCCCAGGTGCGCTTTACCTGCCCAGGTGATCTCACCTCTTCGACGAGCACCGCAACCTCCTGCTTAGCCTGCCTCAGCCGCTTCCTGAGGGCTCTCTCCCGCCTCAGGCTCTCTCTGTACTTGGCCATGGCGGCCCCGTGCTTGGCCTGGGGACATTGGGGACAGCAAAAAAAACGGGAGAAAATTGGGGAAAAACGGTGGAAAATTTGGGAAAAAACTGGGGAAAAAATTGGGCGAAAAACGGTGAAAAAACAGCAAAAATTGGGGAAAGAATGGTGGAAAAGTGGGAAAAAATGGGTGGAAAAATGGAAAAAGTTGGCTTGTGCACACTGGGCAGAAATGGGAGAAAAAGGGGAAAAAATGGGAGAAAAAGGGAAAATGGTGGAAAATTGGAAAAAAATGAGACTTGGGGACATTGGGAAAAAACAGTGAAGAAAGGGAAAAAATGGTGGAAATTTGGGAAAAAATAGGATTGGGGCAATTGAGGCCATTTTGGGGCCATTTGGGGACATTGAGGCCATTTTAGGACATTGGGGACATCAGGAAAAAATGGTGAAAAATTGGGAAAAAATGGGTTTGGGGTCACTGCGGACACATTATTCCCCAATATTCCCCATTATTCCCCCGTTATTTCCCCCATTACCCCCCATTATTCCCCTGTTATTTCCCCCGTTACTCTCCCCATTATTCCCCTGTTATTCCGCCATTATTGCCCCATTCTTTCCTTGATTTCCCCCTATATTACCCCATTCTTTCCCTGTTATTCCTCCATTATTTCTCCCATCATTTCCCATTTCCTCTCCCCATCATTCCCCCGTTATTCCCGGTTATTCCTGGTGCCATTCCGGTACCTGGAGTCCATTTTATTCTGTTTTATCGTATTTTCTTGTATTTTACTTAATTTAATCTTCTTTTATGTTATTGTACTTTATTGTATTTTATTTATATAAATATATTTATTTATCCTCTTTTATTTATGTAAGTATAAATATAAATGTAAACATATGAATTTTATACATAAATGTAAAAATATGTTTATAAATACACCTATAAAATAGAAATAAAAGTATGCCTATAAATATAAATTTATACTTTATTAACATAGAACATTACTTAAAAATATTTATATGAAAATCTAAATAATAGAAAATAAAAATAAATCTCAATCTCCATTTTTTTATCCATCAACTTTTCTCTTTACGCTTTGATTTCTTAACCTTTATTTATTCTTTTTATCTTTAAACTTTGACTGCTTTTTATCTCTAAACTTTGATTTCTGAGGTTTATTTTTCAACTTCATTTTACGGTTTTTATCTCTAAATTTGATTTTTGGACTCGATTTGTAAACTTCGATTTATCCCTTTTATCTCTAAACTTTGAATTATTCTTTTTACTTTAATTTATTCTTTTCATCCCTAAATTTTGATTTACGGATTTTGTCGGTGCGCTTTACCTGCCCCAGGTGCGCTTTACCTGCCCAGGTGATCTCACCTCTTCGACGAGCACCGCCACCTTCTGCTTAGCCTGCCTCAGCCGCTTCCTGCGGGCTCCCTCCCGGCTCGGGCTCTCGCTGTACTCGGCCATGGCCCACTGGGCAGAAATGGGAGAAAAAGGGGAAAAAATGGTAAAGAAAAAATTAGTAAAGACATATTAGATTAAGTAAATAAGTGTTTTCAAGAATTTGAGCCTCTGCTGTACCAGAAAGAGTGAAAGATGCTCCCCCATGAGCATCAAGCTTAAAGAAAAAGTGATTAACATGAAGGACTACTTCTCTAATTGTAATAACCTTTCCTATCCCTTCAGAATAAATTTTGTTGAACACTTTTCATGTGATTTGCTTCATTATCTTTTCATTTCCATCATCTTTGATGACACACCATTTAATTAGGTTTATTGTGCAGGTATGGATGGTTAAATTTGTGCATTCAGCACATGCATTCCATTTGACTAACGTAATATATCTTATTCATGTCACTGTCACCATCCATTGCAAAAATTAATAAGGCATCATCCAGTTAAACTAAGTTTGCAAAAGGTTGTTGTTACGGTTTAGGCCTGGCAAAGCCAGGGCCCCCATAAATATACCTTTTACCTGATATCTGCTGTGAGATGTGGCCAGGAAATAAGCAAAGCAGGCTCCAACTTAAACATAAAGAGAAGTTTATTAACTAAACTACACACACAATTACTAAACTACACACACACAGGAAAAAAACAAGGAGAATGAAAACTACACAGGAACACTTCCTTATCCTCCTCCCACCAAATTCCCAAACACATTTACATTTCCCAAAAATTATCCACACTCGGTCTGGCACCACCCTTTGGAAAAAAATCAAATCTTCAGCTCATAAGGGATAGACGGAGTCCTTCCTTGTGCCACGGACTTCTTGTCACAATCAGCAATCCGCCCGGTATCTTGCTATCTCGTGACATCTCCTTTCCATGCCGAGGTGCTCTCACCACCTGGCATGGGATGGGGCAGGGGCCTGCCTTCAGGGCCTTTTAAGAATGCCTCGTCTCGTTCCAAGTAGAGTACAGTCACATCCCTGGGACCTCTGTCCCCCCCCCATATCTTCTATACCCCCTGGGGCCGAGGGGTCTCAAAACCAAACTCTCTTGACGCGGAGCCTCCGCTTCCCCCTGCAATACAGCCTCTGCATCACCAGGAAACAGTCCATGGAAATACAACAAAAAAGAGTCCAGCAAAAACTGCCACTCCATCTTCCTCCATTCCTTCAACATCTCTCTTCTCCCTTTGCCAGACCCTCCTTACTGGCCTGATTTTCTTCCTTCATCTTCCACTCCTGTCCCTTTCCCAGGAAAGGCAATGTTCTGCGAAGCCTTCATTCCCCAAAGGGTTAAAAGCTCTCCCAGGCGGCCGGACTGCCCGCTGCCCCCCCCTTTCTCCTCCCAGCCGTGCTGCCTGCCGGCACATGATATCAAGTTTCAAGATATACAGTTCGAGCACGGGCTGCATTCTCTGGGGGGGGAATAAACAGGTCGCTCAAGGGTCTGCCACCCTTCCTCCGAACCCGGGCCTACCGTAGATGGGCCACGTGGCTTTCCCCTCCCCCAGCCCAGCCAGCAACTGGGCCGGGGGAGAGACTTCTTCACGCCGGAAATCCCAAGAGAACTCCGAAGGCCAAGAGCCCTGCTTTTAACCCCTTGAGTTTGTAGTCTCAAGAGGCGGATCCAAATGTCCCACTGGTCAAACTAGGTGCCCATCTTAAATTCCAATTACCCATTGGTAACCACAGCAAAACAACATATCCCAGATGTCCCATTTCCGGTCAAACCACGACAGTTGTTTATGAAGTATTTTTCTTTCACAACATTACAGGATCCCTTATTGATGATTTTGCTGGTGTTCTGTGATCTCAGTCATAAATATTTACTTGTCAACATAAACTGTGAAATGTTACCTTCCAGGGAGTCAACCAGTGTTCTCCTCTAGTCATAAATATTACTGCCTCTGTTGTAGTATTATTAACATTGCATTTTTTCCTGTTATGAGATTTTACAGCCAGGAAAAGAAAGCAAATTGTCTTGTAGTTAATAATAATCATTTTATAGACACATAACCGAAATCTCACATAACTTGCAAATTTACTTTGGCCTGCAGCAAGAGGTGCATGTTCACATCCTGTTAAATCTGCAGATAAATATGCACTCCTGTGCACAAACTTGTTATTGTCAAGACATATTTTTCAATGGCTTAAAAAAAAACAGTATTGACAGAGTAACTCAAAGCATTTGGCTGTGACCATTAAGGGTCCCTTAAAATCCCTTCTGCTTCCAGTATTTTTAACAGCTGCTTCTCCAAATGATCCAAGATCTGAAGGGAAGAGTCACTGCTTTCTTAGCCCAGCTGATACAATTGTCAGACGGCACAAAGTCAGCCATGGCAGGGGTTTGGCAATCACCACTGAGCTACTGAGGCTGCTGCTGAGCCCTTCCAGGCCCATGGGCTCAGAGAGGCCACAAGGCACCAACGCTGAGGAGCATCCCAGGACAAATCCCTCCTGGGCTGACATCCCAACCCCAGCAGCAGCGCTCCCACCTGGAGGGGAGCTCCCCGGAGTGCCAACAGCCTCCCCAGGACAAGGAGCTGCTGTGCTATTCCTGCAGCAGATTCAAGCCCAGCATTCTGAGATGGCTCAGATGGTTTCCCAGAACTAAAAACTATCTAGTCGTCAGTTTAAATAATTTCAGCCACAACACTTCTTTCTCCTGAAAAGTGCTTCTACTACTGCTCTGTGCTTCACTTTAAAATAGCTTCACTTCCAGCTTTTTTTTTTCCTATAAGCTGCTCCACTCAACAAAGAAAAGCAAAACTTCTGCATAGCAATAAAGAGCAGCCTCATTCACGGTGGATCTCTTCTCCAAGGACTGTGCATTCCATGCCTGTTTCATCAGAGAATATCAGGCAGGTGTCCCTAGCCAGGTCACAAACACATCACTCAGGTAAGACAACACCAGGCATAAAAGATCTTTTAAATTCCTGCAGAACATCTGAGAGAAAATAAATAATAAAGGCCAAGGGCTGGATGTTCCTTCAGAATAACAAAGCTACTTTGTAGGTCAAACTTCTGCAACGCTGTACAAAGTGCTGAGGGGATCAGATGTTTGAAATAAAAGCCCACAATGAACAGCCATGGTTGCTATGCACCCACCCCTCCTGCAGGTAAAAAGACAAAACGTGTTTTCATCCCAACAATAAGCACATGGTAATTTTTAAGAGCCCTCCTCAGGCTTTGTGATAGCAGCCAGGACTGTGTACTGAGGCATCAGCAAATGAGAAGGTGCAAATGCTTTGAAAGAGGGTGTCAGTCACAGACAGTGTCAGTAAAGCTGGGGCCACTCCAAAGGAAAAAAAACCAGCCACCGCTATGTCTAAAAGTCATGGGGAGATCCCAGAAAAGTAGTGATGATGTCTAGAGCAGAACAAGTAGATCAGTTGGGTATTAAACCCATAAAAATTTAATGGTGCTATTTCCTGAGTGCTCTGTTTTGTACAGCTACCTGAATGCATCTGTGTTTGAGATACATAAATATATACTTAAACAGAAAAGGTGTTTCATAATCATGTCCTATTTTTCTCTTTTGCTTTGCTGCTCTGATGGTAGCTTGCTCTCTGAAGTCTATACATGAACAGTCAGCTAAAATTCTAATTAAACTCATGCATTTCTAACATTTAAAATGATAAAATTAAAGACCCAACAGGAACAGCTAGATGAAGAAAGAACACAAGCTGTCTGAGATGGTGAATTTCATAGTTCATGTCTTTTCAGCACTTCATTAGGCAAATCATTCACCATGAGCCCCATGACCAACACAGCTTCCTCAACGGAATTTGTCTTTCTGCTATTAAATTAATTTTCTGTGTCTGCTTCTTTTACACTCATTTTACTTGCTGTCCTCAGGATAAAACACGAAAATTTAGGGTCAATATACATGTATATAGACGTAAGTCTTGTGCTCAGAGAAAGAAGGAAAAATAACAAGCAATATAAAGTTTATGCCCAATGTAAACAAGCAACTATCATCTGTGGTCATGAAAACTCTCAAGGACAAAAGCACAATTCTCTTTTTTTAACCTCTGTATTTTACTGCAGGTTGAGAGAAGATAAAAATCTCTTGTCTGTGGTACAAACAAACATTTGGGGGCTATATTTTATAAATGGAAATAAAATGGCTAACCTTCAAGTTTTTAGTGTTTTTTTTTCCCTTTACCTAGATTCTCGTGCAGTGCTATTCTCCCTCAGGCTAACTACTTTTTTGTTGGTTGGTCTCCCTCTCATTCCAATATATTAATTTACCTCATGGAGACTGTACTCCACCCAGCTGTTTTTATTCTATCAGCAGCAACAGCAAAGAATCACTGGCTTAACTTTTTTTAAGACTGAAAATTTTGATCAGCCTCTGTAGCAATTGTTCTATTTGCAGCAGAACCTAGGCTGTACAGGGAAGGTGACAGATTTCCTGTTAACCCTCCCATTATATTAAATATTTACAGTTTTAATTAAGAAAACTATGCTTGTATATAGTTGGATCAAAAGAGACAAATCCAATGCTACTGGTCCCATATTTCCAGAACAGGGATTTGAGGTTCAACTTGAGTTTTGGCCAGCCAGGTAACCGACCCAAGATAGCTGGAATGCTTAATGTCATCTGTGTTGTCATAACTATGAGAAAAGACAGCAGATAGCAGTGGAAAAAATAAGCAATATCTAAAATAAAAAATTATACTTCACATTTAATGGTACAGTGAAAGGGTAGATGTTATCAGTATCCAAAAATCACTTACAGCTCAGACTTAAGTTCCTCCAATGTGTTTTCTCCAAATGTTACCTGTGTGCCATTTACAAAATATACTTGAAAACATCTTTTATATTTTTGGGGGGGGCTATTTAAAAAATATTGTTGTTAAAGTGTTGAAATACTTTGTTCTTGGTGAATTTTATTTTTCATTCACACACTTGTTTAAAAAAAATGTTGTAATTAAAAAGAAGCAAGACAAAAGACACAATATTTAGATAAAGCCATAACACCAGTGTGACAATGTATATCCCCCATGTCCTCAATCCTTGTCTGGGTTCATACAAGGAAGAACACTGACCTCTGGACTGATGAAAAGAAGCCTGACCCTTATATCAGCCACAATCCTATTCTTATTATTTCTGTGTGACATTCCTGTTATTATCTCAGTGGAAATAAGTTTTACACGCTCCCCTGCAGTTTGCCCTGTCCCCCCACTCCTCTCAGAGGGTTTTTCCCATTTCCATATCACCCTTTGCTGGTTCTGACAGCTGTTCAATCCATAGGAACCCACTTGAAACTCCACCTTAAGAACTCTTACCTTAAAAATCCCTTTCCTGTTACTTCATCTTATAGTTTTGGGAGGGATACTCCACAGAGGACCTAAGCTATCCAATTACTGCTCAAGGATGGAATCAAAATGAGGAAAATGCACACAGATACAAGTGACTAGATTCCTGTTATGAGCACCTTTCAAAAGGGATTTTTGTGTTATCTCTGGTCAGGAGCAGGAACTGAACACAACCCTTAATCAGCAGCATCTACAGAGTTGGTCTGTGGGTTTTGCTAGAGCACAGCAGTACAGTTTGGTTAAAAAGGGTATGTAAGCTGTTCATGTGGAAGGAGAGAGCTGAAATAAAAGGATAAAACCAATTTAAGATGTGGGCTAGAGTGCTTCTGTTAGTGTGAAATTATTAAAATGAATGCTTTCAAAGATCCAATAAATCAACTGGATTATGAATCTTTTTTCATGTGTGTCTCTGCTCACCTAAAGCTCCACAGAGCAGCCATGAAGAGCAATTAAGGACACCCATAGAGAGGATTCGGCTGTAACACTTCAGGTGCCTCAATTTCTTTCAGTCCCTGTTGAAAGAATTCCAGCCGGTCCTCCTGTCCCATTTAATCCCTCTTGGGTTTTCACCCAGAACACTTCACTAATACTTAAGTTATACACAAGGGAATCTCAGCAGATTTCAGCAACTTGCCGCCTTGCTAACATAACACATCAATTTTTCACCTCCCTCTTTGTCCACCCTACATTCCTCCCAGTTTCCATCCTCCCAAAGATTCCAGCTGAAATGGATTTGCCACTTGGTTACACACCAAGGCTTACTGAGCCATCAATGAGCAGGGCTTGGCTACATCCCACAAAAGCAGGCATTTAATGTTTGAGCACTTCCAGCACTGCCCACGGAACAACTCCCAGGAGTCCAGAAGCGTATCCTGGCAAAGCACTGTGCATCAGCACGCTGACATTTCCCTCTGCTCAGAGGGAGGGAGAGCTGCCCCCGTGCCGCGGTGCCCCGGGGCTTCCACGGCTTTGCTGCTCTCTCTGCAGTGGAATTGCACTGCAGGAATTGTCCTCAGGCATTTCAAATGACACTACAGCCTTCAGCGCCCTGCAGGGGACAGACTGTTTGCTATTGCCGAGTTCAAACAGCCACAAAAATGCCAAATAACCTTCACAGTAAGGCTCAGCCATTTCATCACAAAGTCCATAATCAAGCAGGCTACTCAAGTGAGAATGCACACAGAGCCAGCTGGGAATAGAGGAGAAAAACAACCTAAGCCTTGCTCAAGACTGCCAAGGCACAGATCAACCTTCAGTTCCATCCCCCTTCCCAGAATCTGCCCAACATTAACCTAGAGCTGAAATTACTTGGGCAAAGAGTTTACAATCTCATGGACCCAATAAAGCCTGTGCAAACACACGGCTATTTCACCAGGATGCTTCATGGGCATTGCTGAATCCCCTTTGTGCTGCCTTTTTCTCTTGGTAAACAAAGTTCTGTTAGAACGCAGGGGTAAGCAAGGGCATCCAGAGGATCCATAATAGGTGAGGCTGTTTCCTTCTGCCTCCTAACTACACTTCTTCCTTCTCAACTTGCTCTTGAGGCACTCGTTTAAATATAACTATGCAGCATTTAATGGATGCCTGCTACATGCGGGTACGTACTTTCAACGGCATCTCACTGCATTTCTTCATAGCTGGCAGCAATGGATGGACACCTGTCTGCCTCATCTTCCAGGAATTTAGTCATGATAATGATGAGCAGACATTTTACTCATCAAAAGTACCTCTGTTCAAACCTACCCTTCCAAAAATCCCAGAATGAACACTTGAAAATAGTTCACCATATTCTTGGCTAATGTTGTGAAGGATGTCACCATAAAAGGCAATGCACTATGTGTGCACCACAAAGGAGATGATGGTGCACTGCTGCAAGAATTAGACTTGATACCTCTGGTTTTAAGGAAATATGAGCACAGATGCATCCTTTCCTTGTGTCTCCAAAGCAGTGAGAGGAAGAAAGAACCATACAAACCTCATACGCAACACAAATTTCTATTCTACCAATATAAGTTAGCTTATTTCTTTTACTTCTGTGATTTAAGGGCCAGATTTCCCAGTCACAGCACAAGAACCCTTACAGCAGTTTTAAATCAACACAAATAGGCCTATTAAAAATAAGCAAAGAGGAATCCTGAGAACACCGCAGCAGTGACCCAGGTGGAAATGCAGGGTACCCCAGTTACCAGTCCTAATACAAAATTCCTTGCTTTACTTGCTATTTGCAATAAACACCTTCAGCACATAACAGATTTGTTATGCCCTTAACACTCATGGACCGTGAGTTAGAGCTCTGACCCAGTTTTGCCCTCAGGTGGCTGACAGGTCTGAGATTCTCCTGTTCAAACCCAGGTTATTCTGTCTAGGTTTCACACAGTTAACCTTTATACTCCTGTGGTATTGCCCTTAAAACCTTCAAAAAGGCCCTGGAATACTGCCAGTAAGTTAAAGACAGGACCATCATCATCTAGTGAGAGGTCAAGTACCTCCAGAGCTGTTCTGTGCTTTCAATGCCTTTCATTTGAGACTGCTATTTTTCTAAAGGGAAATAAACTCCTGCTGCTTTTCTCTCTATGATACATATATTGAGGAGAGGTGGGTTTTGTATGCATGTGTTTGCTTCTTTTTAAGCTGCATCTCTTCCCATATCTCAATAAAAGCGAAGTATGTATTTCCAAAAGGAGAGAAATCACCTGCTTACTAATAACTTTGAATTGCAGAACAAAGGGTAGGGTTGGAAGAGACCTTAAACACCATCTTGTTGCACTCCCTTGCCATGGACCAGGACACCTTCCATTGGACCAGGTTGCTCCAAGCCCCCTCCAACTTGGCCTTGGACACTCCCAGGAATGGGGTAGCCACAAGTTTTCTAGGCAACCTGCAATAGTGCCTGGGTAACTTAGGTAGTAATCCTCCTGTAGCTCTTTAGGTTCACCCCAAAATCTTTTACAGGCCTGCTTCAAAAGAGGCAAAATATGTCATTTTTACAGCTCCAACATTTGTACTGTAACAGACTCAAATCTCCTGCAAGGTTTGTCATTCAGAACTTTTCATCTCCCTCCATAAATCCAGATGGTTTTACTATGTTTTATCATATAATTTCTAACTCAAGGCTTCCCTCCTCATTATGCCTTTCACTCTGGGGTGATTTGGAAGTGTTGATTGTCAACAGCTCTTCTCAGCAAAACAATCCCTTGTCCTTGACCACACGGATCATCAAGTGCCAACAAGGAAAGCCCATCCCGTTGAACTGAAGGCCACATTAGAAAGCCACTCATTTTTCACAAGGTCAGCTGCTAGTTAAGCTAAGATTCCATTTCAGATTTCACAGAAACTATTGTGATCTTTGTTTGGTGCTCTTATTTGTGGGCCAAGTGCTATTATCTTTCCTCATCTTCCAGCCTGAGAAGGAATGCTGGCTGTGTTTACAAGCAATTAAAAAAAAACTACTTAAGGAATATCAGTCTGTAAAATCAATTTTAGTATGATGCTGATGAAATTTGCACCTTTGAACAGCTGTGAAGGTGGTTTCAAGGGTGAATGGCAATTCTATGTTTAAAAACAAAACCAAAACCAGTAAATAGCATTAACTGCTGAATTTTAAAAAGCATCTCAAAACACCAAGCAAATTACTTATTTAGAGACAATCCTTAGCCAACCATTTTGGATGACCAGACATGTGTGCATTGCCTTGTAGACACGTGCAATTTGTATTACCTTGATTCCTGGTCCTGTGAGCTAATTTGAAAACCATGAAAAAGCAGATAGGCAATCCAAATTAAATATCTATACACCCACGTACTTGGAAAACGGGGTAATAGCATTTGGATAAGTTTCAATTTCCAGCAGAGAAAAAAAAAAAAAAACAAGAGCTCAAAAAATCTATGATCATTCTTTTGACTCACAGAACCAATCATCTAAAACACCTCTCTGAATAGAGATGCATAAAACATCTTTTTATACAAGCACATCAACGTGTTATGTGTTATTGTAAGGACAGCAGCTGAGATGACCTGAACTTTGTGTCACTAAAAGCAGCTACACAAAGAAAGCACTAAAGGAACACTATTACCCACTAAAGGAACAAATTTCCTCCATTTGTTCTAAGTGCACTCTATTATATAAACCACATAAAATGTCAATGTGACTCTCGCAAAACGACGAGTGTGTCGCCTGGTATTTGGAATGATCACTACAGCAGTTTTTGAAGGACCAAAAAACTTTAAGCATCCATACCCACATTTAAGGTATTTTAAGTATTATCCTGTGCATCACTAAGGAGGGGGGCAGGATGTGTTAACAAAGACTATTAAAATTGTTTGAGCAAATATTTCTCTCACAGTCCAGAAAACTAGGCCTCCATTGAGTCTTTGTCATTAGAATGACTTTAGACAGGAATGATTATTCAGGTTTGTAAACCTGAGCTCACTGAAGGCAGAGAAAAAGGAAGGATAGGAGTGACAGGTCCACATTGCCTGCAGCCATCCAGTGGCAAACCTGTGCTGAAGGGAGGGAAGGGCAAAGCAGCAAAATTAATTTCAATGTACAGGCACCTGCAGAAAATGCCACCTGTGCTGGCCAAGACAGGCACAGCATGGGAAAACCATGGGAGTGCTCAGGTCAAAGGAACAGGGAACAATAAGAATGCTGGTATTGCCAGAAATGAAGAGTTCACCATAAAACTAAGCCAGTCTGGTGATGATAGCCTCTCCCCCTGCCCACAAAATTACCACAATGTCTCAGGACACGATTTGAAAACAGCATCTAAACTAAGGTACAGACCATTTTCTTCCTAACAAACTGTGCTTCCCACATTTGAATTCTACCCAAGGAAATCGTTAAGCTGTATTGATTTATTGATACAAGAACCTGATCTAATTTGCATGTGTAAATTAGCAGCAAGAACATTTCCCATTACTTTGCTATATGGCTGCAATGACTGTTGACTTAATTTCCTTTGGCAGAGCTCTGGTTTTGCAAAATGCATTTGCAACCAGGGTGTCAGCTCAGATTTAGTTACACGTTACATATGCTTCGTAAAAAGGTGAAGCAGTGCAGACAAATATCTGGGAATTACAATTTGCTACCAGGCATAAGGTTCTCAAAATAGAACCCATCCATCCTGTGGAGCACCTGAGTTTTTCCTCTGTACAAATACTAGAGAAAGCTTGAGTCTTTAATTCTCTTAAGACTAAAGGGTTTTCATTGCTTTTGATATAATTACCTTTAAATTGTCCTGTACACATCTAAGTTCTAATAGCTTGTTTATCCTTGTAGAAGGCGAGAGATTAAACTTTCTTGAATATGAAATAGCACATCTGTTTTAGAACCTTTTTCATTTAAAATAATGGATATTTGGACACTGTGTTACTTGGTTGCTCTAATTCAGTTGGACTCTGTCGAGTCCAAATGCAAAGTTACCATCTCACAGTCTATCTCTCTAACAGCTGCTGAGGATTCAGGTGTTTGAACAGCTGTAGTTCCACCACCAGAACTCCGGAAAGGACAAACCAGGGAAGCCCATTTCACTGAGGATTCAGTGCAGTGCATTTTCAGTGCTGTGCAGCAGGACCTGACCCAAAGGCTGCATCATATTCCAAAGGGTTTTGCTGCTTCAAAAATGTGGCAGCACACAGTAAGGCAACAGGCTCCTGCCAGAAATTAACTTCCATGAAGTGACTCTGTTTTTGAATCAGACACATAGCTGCAGAACTATTTATTGACAGCTTGGAAAGGAGGAATAAGAAAGTGAGATAAAATATAAAGTCACAGCACTAGAATTAACTCCCCAGAAAGCTGTTGTGAAAACAACTTAAATGACTGAGGACACTGCGGCTGTTTACTGATCTGTCCAAAAGCCAGCAAGGTCACACCTGCTCTGAAGTGGAAATTCAACAGGATTTGGGTTTTTTTCTGTACTGGGCAGGAAGCCTTAGAATGCTTAGTTTTCTTTTAGGAAAAGTTTGCTCGGAAGCCACAACACAGAAGAAACTCCCAGAAGACAAAGCTCCCTTCCACAGGCCCTGTGCCACAGGACCTGCAGCACTTCCAAGTGTCACATCCAAAGTCCATGGCAGCACAAATAGCAATCAGGACACCAAATTCAGAGGGCTTGCATTTAGGGATTGAACATGAAGTACTCCTTACTTATGCATGGTATGCAAAGTCACACTAAACCACTTTGCTGGCAGAACACTAGGAGATGACTAGAAAGACTTTTAAACCTAACTTGAGGGAAAATTTCTCCCAAATTAATATCACTATTTTTTATTGATAGTATTTCACCCAGTTATTCTAAAATGTGGTCCAAGGAAATAATTCTGAAAATCATTATCATAATGAAAAAAAATGCCAAATTAGCAAAGCCACAACAAATAGGATCTATTACATAGCAATCAGCACAACTTGTATAAATGCAAGGCATGTATCAACAACATATTGATTGCCTGTGTAGCCAAGAACAACATGTCTAAGAGGTGAGGTTAATATACATACCTGGATTGCCAAAAGGCCTCCTACAAGAATCCTTCAAAGCGTTTCCAAACAGGCTGAGCAGTCACTCATGAGAAAGAAGGTTCTCACGTGAATAAAAATGCTGATTAAAAAAGGAAGATATTGAAGGTCAGTAAACAAGCCATTTCTCTCTCCAAACAGAGCTACTCAGCAGAGTCTCCCAGGATTTATGAGAGATCCTGGTTTCATGGTGGTAAAGATAGGAATTGACTGAAGGAGTGCAAAAATCCTTGCAGCCCAGGGATGGGGAGAGATAACGGCAGATGAAATTCAGGAAGGATTGCTGTAAAATGATGCACAAGGGAAAACAAAATTAGCTCCACAGAGATAAGCCAGCCACTGATACACAGGAACAGGATGTTAAGGTCGGGGTAGACAGCGCTGTGAAAACATAAATCCGGCACCCAGGAGTGCAAAACCAGACATGAATATCAGCAATCACTAAAAAGGGAGCAAAAAAAGCAAACTGAAATATCATTGCTTTTGCACACATGCCTCCTAAGAGTATTGTCCAGTGAAAAAAACACTACCAGGGATTCCAACAAACTGAGAATTAATTTCCTTTTTAACCTCAACAGCTATTCATCTAAAAAATAAAAGAATATATTTTGTAGAGATAGCCTGTAGTTCCAAAAACAAAGTGTTAATATAAATAATTTTATTAAAAGCAAATAGCTGTAGTAGCAATTTATTTCAAAGAGACTAATAAACTGAAATCCACGTGCTTTTTAATGAGATATTATATTAACAAAAGTAATAACCACTGAAGAAAGCTAAATGCCTCAATCAGAAAGGAGTGAAAGCAGCTATGTAAAATGTGGGAGGGAAGCAAAGCATCACTCAGCTCACCTAAGCTGGATGCTTTAAGCTTCAACAGTCCATGCCACCTTCATTACCCTAGTAAACGTATTTGCGTGTGTATACACCCACAGAGAAGCTCTGCAGCCAGTTACACAGGTACTCCTACCCAGCTGACTTCTCTAGCCCATTAAATGACTGCTTCCCTCTCTCCAGGTGTAATGGTGTTCCTGCCCTCTGGCTAGGTGATAATTGAATCTGCTAAACAAGTGGCAAGGAGTTGGGAAAGAAATTATTTATGTTTATCCAAAGAGGAGGGGCTCAATTAACACTTCATTTAGGAATTCAGCTATTCGAATTTAATCATAACTCTGATGTAATCTGAGCTCCAAGTTCCCTCCATCCCTCTCTCCTGGTTGCTTTGGTTCTTCCTCTCAGGTCCTAAGTCTCAAACAGGAATTCCTGCTTGGAAACAGGAAGGTCAAAGAGGAAAGCAAAAATCTGAGTAATGGTCTGTTCACACCCAAAGGTCATAACACTAAAATACCTTGGAGAAAAAAGAGGCAAGGACCTACAGAGGGTCTCTATCCAGGTAGCAGGGAGTGTCACCAGGAATGGAAATGCAAATTCTACTGATACACCTCTACCTATTAAGAAGCCCTGAGACCATTTCAGGTTGTCTGCACTGTAGGAAAAGTAACTCTAACGCACATTACCACTGATTTGGCTCCCCCACAATGAAAATAAACTGAGGAAACGGGATTTGTAATTAAAATTGTTCTGATTGCTCTCATCTATCCTTGGAATAAGTACAGAAAATTCCACTTTTGTCAAGGAGATAAACACACATTTTACTTCAAAGCGGCTGAGAAGCATCATTGGATTAAACATCCTGTCTACAGGAGGGGAGAAAACCAGTTTTCAGTACAAAAGATAAGGTAATTAATTAAAACTAACCCCAACCAGTTTCCAGTAGCATCATCAGGGATTTGCATGCATTAGCACTGAACAGGCACAGAAACACATACGCTGAAATGGAGGTTTATTGGTCTAGGCTGGGCTCATCCAAGCAACAATAAATTACTCTGGTCCTGATAAGAAGCAGGTATTAACCAAACAGCAATACAGTTCTTGAAACCCCTAAATTATTCCAACTTGGCAACTTAAAAACATCATAAACAGCCCCGCTGTCAGATCAGGAGAGGGGTCTGGAAGCAGCCCCTGCCTGCCTCAGCACAGCCCATCTGCACCTACAGCAAGTTAGCTGCTGCTGCAGTCCTGCTGTCCCTGCACTGGGAGCTCTCACAGCTCTGCAGGCATCATCTGGAAACTAAAAAGCGATTTTACAGGTTTTGACACACCCAACTTAAAATACAGCAAATCAAACTAATTTAGATCTTTTGATAATGCTTCTCAGTATCATATTCACTGGTTTAAAGAAAAAACAACAAAACTACTAACAGTGGTTACTACTAAGGAACAGGCTCCTGCTCTTCTGGTCCATTTAAATCAAAGTGTCATTAACTATAACTAAATTAGTTTTATCACCTGAAGGCTGACAGTCCATATTTGACCTGACATCCAGCATATTAAAGGCTTCTATAGCTATCCTTAACTTTTGAAATTATGAGCATCAGGCAGGTCATATTTATTCCTGCTATCTTTAATCCCTTGACATCATCCCTTGGAGATTGCCTTGGTCATTTTTCTAGTCAAGAATTCCACTATCTTCCTCCAAATATTTGTCTCCATGTTCTCAGTACATTCTCTCCAATAAATGGTTAACAAATAGTGGAAAAAAAATAACACTGGCTTCTTCAAAACAGTAAACTCTTGACCATCTGGTTATCCACAACCTGCATGTGTGGAAATGATTAGGGTCTACCGCCATGAGATGCAACTTTCAGATCAGAGACTAATCTCAATTTTAAACACGGTAAAGAACTTACGCAATTTCAAGATGCATCTTATCAGTCTGGTGCTTTATGTCAAAGAAGAAAGACTTGCATAAAATTAAGAAATCCACTCATACATAAAGCTGATGTACAAAATCAATGCCATTGGAAGAAGTCAAGTCTGTGTAATTGCTGCAACAATAATATTTTTTAAAAACAAAACAAAAACACCAACCCCACCAAGGACAATTAGGAGTGACCCATTAATTTATTATTAAGGCATGGAAACAACATGGTTGTAGGAGTTGTGTCTTATCTTCCTTTAACAAAGGAAAGCTAAATTGAATGTTATAGGAGACAGTTTTAAAAAAAACCTGCAGGTAAAACTACACTGAGGCTAAAATGTATAAATCACCGGAACATGATTCCCAAATACCAAGAAATATTTAAAACAAAGATTTGACGCCACTTTTAACTGACCATTAAATCAGTTAAAACAATTTTTCCTGATCAGCAAATCAGTTAAAAGCACTGTTGGTTTTTTTTTCTGTTTAAATGAAACTACTCATCATTAAATAAATTCACGGTTACTCAGTAATTCTTAGAAAGACTGATTTACTGCATGTTTAGCAAATGGGAGAGCATTCAGCAAGGCTGCAAACAGCACCAACAGGTCCTGAAGGAATTAATTCTGTCTCTTACCCCTCCCCTCTCACCACATAAGAACAGCCATCATCAGTTCCAACAAACTACAAATACTACTCTGAAACTTTTTCTGCCAACTCCTTTTCTTTCACGCTCTGTTAAACCTCATCCAGTAACAAATGGAAACAACTCATCCTCACACTCAAGAAGGTTTTAGAAGCAGCAAATGGGACACAAAAATTGAAGGGAGAAAGTAGACAAGAGCTGAGCAAACAACTGCAGTGTTGGGCCACCTCTGTACTCTGCAGAGCAGGTAACTGAGAGAACAGGCCGGCTGTTCAGATCAGCTCTTCTTCAAAGCTGCTGCTGATTATCCAGTTGGACCTTTTCAGATCATGTCACAGTTGCATACTCATTTCCATAAACACACGGCCAAGTAGCATTTTTTACTAAACAGAAAAATCCTCCTTTGCCTACACTGGATAAGGGGAGAAATGTTTTTGTCTGAAGGAGAACAACAACAAGGAAATGAAGGGAAAGCTTTGCACACCTGCCTGCAGACAGGATGCACCCTTGTTCTCACTCAAGGTTTTACTTGATAATCAGTTGCTTGAAAGAATCTTTTGAGGCAAAAAAAAATTACTCACTTATTTATCTACCTGGTCAAATTTTATTTTCCACTGAATTTTTAAAAAAACACCAAGTACAGCAACAAGAAAGGAGAGGTAGGAGCAAAGAATCCAAATTACTCCCTTGGGATCTTGAAAATTACTTTCAGAATAAAAACACTGGTTGTGCTTTTCTAGTTACCCTTTGCTAACACCACAGATGAAGGACGACAAAAAATACATGTGGCACTTACAGAAATGAGCTACACTCCCACAATTGAAGGCTGTCATCTTCTGGTTTAAGCAACTGGAAAGTTTTGCTTGGTTTAATAAGACATCTCCAACTTACAGAAAATGTTCACATAGAATAACTTAGGAGCCCAGCACATCACACATCTAGCTCATCTTCATTACCTTCAGTAGAGATCAAAAGCCATTTCCTCCATTACACTTGGAGCCCATTGCCTCTTGTCCTGTCCCTGGAAACCACTGAGACAAGAGCCAGGCTCGAGCTCTATGCATCCACAAACATCCATATTTTGGCAATGCAACCACATCCTCTTACTGTGTGCCTCCTAAGATGTGCCATACGGAACGTTCTGCCAGCCAGGTCTGTCCCCAGCCTTCTCTTCAGAAAGCTGAACAGCCCCAGCACTCTGGCTCCCCTTATTTCCCATTTGTTTCAGCCCCCCTAATGCTTTCTGGTAGCCCTCCACTATTACTTGGGGAGAAACACCAAAGAAAATTCCCAGTAAATTAATTTTCTACAACAGGCTAAAAGGAAAGAACTCCCCAGCCATGGGAAGAACAACAGGCAAACTTGATGGAAGTGCCCAAGGAGGCAACAAATCAAAAATCCAGGATAGCTCTGTTCAAGTACAGTCCAGTGGCATTTTGAGAAGACTGAATATGAATGAGAACAACATGACAAGTGCACTAAAAACCAGAGTCACAGAGAGAACCTTTATGAATGGCTGAGTAACAGCACACAGAAAGAATCGTTTTGAGAACAAGGAAATATTCTGGAATACAAACAAGCCCACAGAGCAGTGGGAGGCACCAAAAACACTGGGGAAGGTGCCTGGCTGGCACTTAGGGGTACAGAGGAACAAGCTCTGTGGGACTGTGCAGCTATTAAAGGTGAAATAATCTTGAGAAATAAAAGGAGATGAAAAACAAGTCAAATGCAGAAGCCGTGACAGATATGCAAAACAGTCTTTGTAAAAATGATAACAGCATGAACTAAAATGAGGTCCAGGTTTTAAAGGAATTTTTTCATCTGGCTTTCCTTGTTATGGAAGCAAGAGCAGGCAGGACTCTGCTCTAACACAATACAGTGGGTGTTGGATCATAAAAAAATGCCACCACTGGTCCAAAATCTTCCCAAGAGAGAAGGACCTCTTTGGCAGCCACAGTTATACAGTATTTCAGGTTGTGACTGCAAAAAAGCCACTTTTCAATGGTGATTATAAACCACCTTTCCAATATCTGTCCATGAGAAAAGGAAGCCACAAATAAAATCTGTTAGAGCTTGAGTTTGGACAACAGGAAGAGTTTAAACTTGAGGGAGACAAAGTACATCAAAACAACAAGCAAAAAGATAAAGCATGACTTCACAGAAGGAGTTTAAAAATCAACCCAAAATGGCCCATTAGCACTTTGTAGAAGTTGAGCAAACAGACAGCTGTCAAATGAAATTATTTCTCTGCAACGCTAGAATTTTAGTGAGGAAAAAAAAAAAGAGTTGGAAGTACTCCATAATTTGTACTTTACAGAGCTTGGTAACTCCTATTAACTTGTACATACCATTCAATGCCTGATACAAGCCATGTCAGTCCACCCCCATGATGACATGGAAGTTTAACAACACAGGCACTATTAGTTTCAATTAAAATTATTCATCCTTGTGACTTGCTGTTTTAACTCAGTATATTTACTTCTTATTGCAATAAACTCATTATAATGACCTCCCTACACCAATGACCAGGATTAGGATCAGGGTGTGATCAGGGATCAATCTCATGTACAGCAGCGAACTCCTGCAAGGACCTGAAACTCTTTCAGTACTGATTCATCTCCATGCATCCTGCAGGCCAGATGCATTTGCTAGAAAACCACAGTTCTTCAAAATCTTCCAGTAAAATTATCAGCTCAAGTATTTCTCATGCAAGAGTCACAATTATCAATTATAATACCCAGGAGCATTTTTAAATTAGGGAGAGAAGAAAACAGGAATTAATAAGAAAATAATTAAGATAACTAATGAAGGCTAAGCAAAACCAAAGCAGAGCCAGTTTAGACAGAAAAAAGGGGTTTGGGAACAAAGCACAAATCACACAGTTTAATATGACCAGGCAGAAAAACACAGAGAGAAAAACCCCCACAATCCAAAGACTGGTCAACCAGGGAAAAACTGACTGTAAATTGTAAAGACAGAACAAAAACAACATGGTCTTATGACAAATAGCTGCTAACCAGTTCATTCATTACGTTATCTGTTAAAACCTTCTATTTTAGTAGCTTTAAGTAAACCATAGGCCCAGTAAATTTATCTGTGTCTCAGAACTGGAGAGGGGAAATTGCAATTCAGAAATACTGGTTTATTATAAAGAGCATTTTTGTTCTACTGCATAGAAGTTAGCACTGATCCATGTAGACAGATCTGCAGCAAATGAGCTAGTTTTCCAAAATCCACATTATTTATACGGGGAACAGCTGTAGGCATGAACACACAGACACAGAAGACAATGGCAGATTTGCATTTATCTCAAATGTATTTTAGCTGAAGTCTGACTGCAGTGAAAAGCAGGGTGCCCTGCAAAAAACTTCTGCAACTGTTGGCTCTAATCCAAGCTCAGAGCCAAGCAGAGCTGGCAGAGCTCTTTCCATCTGCTCACTGTCTTTTCCCCATCACGGATGGGATTAAGAAAAATTCACAGTGCAAAGAATAACAAAGTGGCTTCTTACATTTTTGTTACATGGGTTATCCATCATATTTTCATGGCAACAACTTCCTCTTCAATGGACGAGTCCCTTGGTCTACCAGCTAGCAACAAGCAATTTATTTTTTCCTTACAGTGCAACTCTCATTTCTCTTTTTATGAATGCCTCTGGGCCAAATGCACATAAGAAATGCTTGGGTTGCAGAGCTCTCTCCAGGAGCAAACCAACTGCCAGCCATTGGCACCCTGTCCCTGTGAGCATTGCAGCCTGGGTTCAGAAGGCAGCAGACCCCCACTGGCTTTATCCACCCCTCCACTGATGTGTTTGGGTTGTCTGGTCAGGCATAAATTTACCAGCCACAGGATCTACCTGAGGTTCCATGAGCAGCCCCTCAAAGCTCCAAGGAAACAAAGCCCCTTTAGATGAACGTGCCAGTGCACAGTGATTGGCAGGTCTTATTGGGGAACAAGTTTAGATAATTTCTTGCCTTAGAATAAAAAAAAAAAATACATCAAGGTTTAGTGTGCAGGTCAGCCATGAATGGTCTGGAAACAATTTTAAGGACAGTCCATAGCTTTCCTGTTCCTCCTTCTCTCCAGTCCTGTTTCCCACTGCTTAGGAGCCATCCCACATCTTCTACTCTCAACATATTCACCTCTCCCTTTTCTATTTTATTCAAAAGCCAAGGAAAACGTGCAGAGAAACTTCAGCTCATGGAGCTGTTGCCAGTGTGAGGACTTGAGACAATTAGAAACTATTTTAGATCTTACATTCTGTGAAAACTTGGTCATGGGAGGAGCTTTCACCTGTAGGGGACCCCCTTGGCAGCAGCAAGGTGTGATGCGAGCAGCTCAGTCCCACTGCTCCTTTCACAGCCGTGAGCAAAGCACTGGCCCTGCTGGAGGGAGGTGAAGGGTTAATTGGAAATTCAGACAGGGCTTATTAGGAAATGGAGCGGCAGGTGCAGAGAAGGCAGCCAGAGGAGCTGCTGGGGAGGTGAGAGTTACCCCATTCATTTTGTGGTGTGTCTGCAGCCATCTCACAGCTCTTGGAAAGTGGTTTGTACTTCCAGGCATATTGTTTAATTAAAGAAGAAACTTAATCTCTGAAAGATTATCTAATTCCCCCCATGAAACTGTTGAGTTTAAAAAGCCAGGCTGGGTAGAACAAACAGGATTAAGCACTAAATGCTTACATTTGAGGCATTTACATTCCTGACTGCATGGAATACAAATTATAACAATTAGACCAACAATGAAGATTGTCATTTAAGCCAAAACTAAAGACTGACAGCTCTATTCATTGGCTGTGCTGCTATAACAGGTGTGAAACATGACTGTCATCCTACACAGCATGAGAAATCCTTAATTTAGGTTTTACTCTGGCCCTTGCAACAGTTCAAGTGCCCCTGTTCATGATCAGTCACTCACATTTCCAGCCACACATGTCCAGCTGCCATCACTGCCTGCAGTGTTTTACACTGGAATTTATGGTATTGCACTGCCACTGGCAGCTTTGCTCCTGGAGAAAAACTAGGTTAAAAACAAACAAAAAAACCAGTTCCATTTTTAATTCAGCGAGTTTGGCCTTCTGTAACATCAAAGAGGTGGTGATGGGACATTGCCGGTTTTGCCTCTGGGCCAAAACACAAATCCCAGCTGAGCACCCTCCCTTGTTCTCCCTTCTCTAATTTTTTTCTAGCTCATGCTGAACAGGGAGAGCTCGTATGTGCATGGATCAAACCCCCAAAATCTGACAGTGAGCCTATGGAAAACTGCTGAATTTGAGACCTGGGAAGTTCAAGACAGCCAGTATGAACCAACACAACTCCCCAGCCTCCGGCAAAGAAGAGATCAAAGCTCTTTAATATCAGTTATTCAAGAAAAAAAACCCCAAATTATTCAATAAAGTGAATTTTCCCCCATAAATGAAATACATTTTGCTGCGATACTTACCTCTCAGATATTAAGCAACACTCTTCCTAAAAACTTTGGCATATCTCTTCCTTTTAAATTACATGCAGATTTAGTTGAATGAATTTGTTCATAAGTTTAATTTTCTGCCTTGAGGTTACTTCCATCTTCAGATAACAAAATAAATTCTGTGCGAATTTAAAATGTAGTTCAGTAGTATTCTGTGAATAAAACAGCCTGCTAGGCTAGAGTTATTTTATTTGCTATGATTTGGAAACAATTCCCATTTCCCATCAAGTTCAATCATGGATCAGTGATAAACAGCTGCACAGAATTTTTTTACCCCAATTTAAACCAGAACTGTGACTCAGCAGACAAAGAAATTTTCTGGACATCAAATGAAATACAAGGCACAAGAGACATCTGGAAGCTACTTGGAAGCTGGAGTTGTTTATCAATCTCACAAACACCTGGAAGATTCAGGAAGGTTCAAAGTCTGACACCTGAGAAGGCTGACAGCTGCTGTCCTTAGTTCTGATGACAATTGCCACGTGTTAGGTACAGAAATTCTGTAAAGGTCACTGCCACATGTAAATCAAAGACTGGGCAATATTTGCCAGTTTCATTTGGAAAGGTGCTGGAAAGTTTTCACCCTTGGCATTTTTTAAAGCATCGGACAAGTGTCCTTTTCTCCTCCTAACTGTCTGAACACACAAGTCACAACAAATAATTTTTGAATGTACCAATTGAATAGAAATTAAATAAGTCATGCATATTCTATGACTCAGATGGAGAATTCTCACTAATATTCCCTGCCTAGGACTGGGGAGTTACTATCACCCTTATTACTCTATAGCTCTTATTAATGCCTCTGCAAAGCGTTACAAAGGTATTAAATATTTCGCTTACATTATTTAGCAAAGAACTGCCAGAAACTTAAAATGCTTTGAGTTCTCCATATAAGAGAATATTGGAAAAATTAGAGAATATTAAGTTTTGCTGAAAGCTATTTCCCTCGCATCCTTGCTCGACACTTCTGCTCAGCAAAAAGTTGCTAGAAACTTATTTTGTTTGTTTAAACAAAAGTGGATTTAAGAATGGATTTATAATAGTATCACACAGTATGGGGGAAAAGTAGAGGACTGGGGTTATCAAGGACGAAAGAGAGCTGCAGCTGGAGGGAGGCAACCAAAAGACTGCCAAAGTAAAACACAGCCTGAAGATGCAGCATGTTTAATCTTTGTTCCAAGTGAAATTACTAATTTAAATATTCATCAGTATATCGAAGACAAAATTGTAAAATGGGTTTCTTACTCTCAGGTGAGCTGCCAAAGAAAGCCAGAACCCCCAAACTGTAGAACCCAGAGGAAATGAGAAGAGCCTGATCCAAACTACAGCACTACATCCACCAGTAAACACTGGATTTCCAGCCCTTGGTGATATTCCCAGTTCCCTCCTGTGATGTGCTTGGATGTACCACGCAACCCAAACACCAGTACAAACACAATGACACAAGTAGAAATGCTGACTCAGGCTGAACCAGTTGCTCCCATCTGAAACGGCTGAGGGCTGAGCAGAGGCAGAGCAGAGGATCTGCCACATGCCAGCACAGCACCAACCCCGTGGGCTCCTGGAGTTTCCCACCCAAACTCCAGTCATGGCCTAGAGAGCAAGAGACCTGGAGTTCTTACAAGTGACACATGAGAACACCTCAGTTAAAGAGATACTCATTTGACTGAACATTAGACTGCAATAAAGAATTCAATGCAGTGACAGCAAGAAGAACCCAACCCATCCCTTTGCCTGCAATGAAGCAAAAATCACCAGAGGCCAGCATCATCTCCCAGGCTGCCCGTGCAGGCACAGGTACCCAGAGCTGTGGCAGGATGTGGGACAGAAAGGGGACACACGCAGGGACTCCCCTGAGGCGCAAAGGGGACACACGCAGGGGCTCCCCTGAGGTGCAAAGGGGACACACGCAGGGACTCCCCCGAGGTGCAAAGGGGACACACACAGGGACTCTCCTGAGGTGCAAAGGGGACACACGCAGGGACTGCCCCTGAGGTGCAAAGGGGACACACACAGGGACTCCCCTGAATGCAAAGGGGACACATGCAGGGACTGCCCCTGAGGTGCAAAGGGGACACACACAGGGACTCTCCTGAGGTGCAAAGGGGACACACGCAGGGACTCCCCTGAATGCAAAGGGGACACACACAGGGACTCCCCTGAATGCAAAGGGGACACACACAGGGACTCCCCCGAGGTGCAAAGGGGACACACGCAGGGGCTCCCCTGAGGTGCAAAGGGGACACATGCAGGGACTGCCCTGAATGCAAAGGGGACACACGCAGGGACTCCCCTGAATGCAAAGGGGACACACTCAGGGACTCCCCTGAATGCAAAGGGGACACACGCAGGGGCTCCCCTGAATGCAAAGGGGACACACGCAGGGACTCCCCTGAATGCAAAGGGGACACACGCAGGGGCTCCCCTGAGGTGCAAAGGGGACACACGCAGGGACTCCCCCGAGGGGCAAAGGGGACACACGCAGGGACTGCCCCGAGGGGCAAAGGGGACACACGCAGGGACTGCCCCGAGGTGCAAAGGGGACACACGCAGGGACTCCCCTGAATGCAAAGGGGACACACGCAGGGACTGCCCCTGAGGTGCAAAGGGGACACACGCAGGGACTCCCCTGAATGCAAAGGGGACACACGCAGGGACTGCCCCGAGGTGCAAAGGGGACACACGCAGGGACTCCCCTGAGGTGCAAAGGGGACACACGCAGGGGCTCGCCTGAGGCGCAAAGGGGACACACGCAGGGACTCCCCTGAATGCAAAGGGGACACACGCAGGGACTGCCCTGAATGCAAAGGGGACACACGCAGGGGCTCCCCTGAGGTGCACTTGGCACAGTGGGAAATGCCAGCACAGCTTTGTCACCCAGTGTCCCACTGCAGCTCCATGCCCAGTGACACAGCAGGACTGAGGGAAGGCTTCCAGCTCCTAGAGTCACAGGAGGAGCCAGAATCAAAGATTTACTGAACAGAGGCAGAGGAAAAGGCTTTCACTACACTTGTGCAGTATTCCTCAAAGCCTCTGCTGTAAAGGCAGCTCCAAGAGCTGGGAAACAAGACTTGCTCCTTATCTCAAGTTTTCCCACAGAACTACCTTTTGTTGCTTAAATCTGATCTAAGGTTAACAAAAACCTGTCAATCATTTGCAACTGCACTCAGCAATTACCCCGGTACAGGAGAATGTATGCAATGTAATCTATGGCTTGTTTCTTTGATGTACAGATTTTGGTAACCAAATATGATTACTCTACAAAAGAAATTTCTAGTGCTGAGCTGAACTCCAAGTACAAACCTCCCAGATGCTCTGCCTCCTATTTTCCTAGCTTAAACCCATGCACTTTTGGCCTTTCAAAAACAATTAAACTACTTGACATCTTTATTACATGGTAAGACAATTGAGCACTTCCAGTCCTCGCTGCAGCATTAAATCCTTCATTTAAAACACCTCTGAAGTTCAGTGCTCTCCAGGGCAATACATTTCCTGCAGCTGAGATGTCCTTGGCATCTGACAAAGCTCCTGCCCAGGGAGGCTGCAGAGGCTCCACCCTCAGAGGTTACTGCAGTTACTGAGTGGGAAAAGCCCAGAACGACCCTTGCTGATGCCAGAGTCGCCCCTGCTGTGAGCAGGGGCCAGGCTAAAGATCTGCTCAGATCTCTTCCACCTCAGATTAACCCAGATTTAGCAAAACAGATAATTCATTTCCCTCCCCATTTCCACTTGACTATGGACTAAGAAACTTGGGACGCACAAGCAGCGCGCCAAACCCTTTGAGAGCAGTAACAAACAACTCTCTGGTGGATTCCAAGCAGGAAAAGATCCATGCCACAAACTAAAACTTCACAAACAACCCCCAAATCAACAGGGAAATAAGAACACAAAGTTAGTTTTCCCATCAATTAAAGAACTGTCTTGAAAGAGTTCTATCAACTTTAACAACAAAACAAGTGGAGGGAACTGCAACGTAAGTATTCACAGGATGCAATTTTTAGACTGGCAAGAAGCCCCCAAGCCAGAAATGTCAGGCTGTGTACAGCACACCATGAACAAAGCAATGAAAGGGAAAAGGAGTTCTTTTGTTTAAGCATTACCTTTTCTCACCTATATTTAACTATAATCATCTACTACTCTTATTTTCTAAATTTTTTCTTACAAAAGGAAAATTGGCACCCAGCTCTTGACCTTCAGAACAAACAGGATAGTAATTTGTTAAATACCATCTCTTTCTGGTTCTTCTTGCATAATGCCTATGGATAAATGTCAATCAAAACAGCAGAACAGATAAAAATGCACTTTCTGGCTTCAAATGTATAGAAATTCTTAGATGCTTTATGTACTCAATAATGGATTTTTCTTTTTATGTGTTTATTTCTCTTGGCTCCCTTCCTTCCACAAAGATATGCAAAGGTCCCTTCCAGCAGGAGAAAGGAATCCACGGAGCCAGAAAACCTCTCTGGGCTGGCACAGAGCAAAGCATTTCCCAACTCTGTGGACAACAGAGGAAATAAGGAGTCTCTCTTTTACCTCTCTAGAATCCCAGCACTCTGAACAAGAAAGCCAGCCTTTTAAAAATTGCTTATTTGGGTACTGTAAAGCAACACACTTTTGCCATCTGTCCCTCCTCTACCTCTCCATTTGAAGGCTTAGAGATCCACCTTGCCCTTCCAAAACAATTGGTATTTAGTGCTCCCAAAGCTGAAGAATATTAAAGACACTTGTTGAACTCTCTCATTAGGAATACCATAATTAAGCTAAGCTGGACCACTCACAGTAATTTAATTTACAAGCATGTCAAGGTGGATCCTGTTTGACTCAGGCCAGTTCAATGGATTTGTGCTGAACTCCTGAATCTCTGACTAGCTGGAGCCATCATGAGAACCTTTGGGCTGGCAGCAAAGTCCTACCCCAGACAAAGCAAGAGAAACCCAACAGCCTGGTGAAGGCAGGGAAGGCACAGTGCATGAAAGCTGATGCATTTACAACGTGTGGTATTTGGCCAGAAGAGAACTGCACACCGCTACTGCTTCCCATAGCAATCAGCCATATTCCCAAACCTGAAATGGCCATTGTTAATACAGGCAGCATCCACATTTCAAACCTGCACGACTGAATTTCAGAGCCTAATGAATTCTGACCACCTGAAATTTGCAAGGGCCACGTCTACAAGCAGCCTGAGAGGTGTGCACTCATCCATTTCAAGAGATGCATTTTTAACTGCCTCACTCCTCCTCAGGCATGGAAGATTACAAGTGTTGATTTGGACTAAGTTGTTGTTTTCCATGAAACAATAAGACACTGACAATCAAGTGCCTCACTACAAAATTAGGAGACAAAGTCAAACATGGGATGGACTAATGACTAGCAATGAAGCAATGAGCTATTTAAGAATTATCCCCATCAATTCCCTGTAAAGCTGAGAAATTCAGGGCTGTTCAACAGCAGGAGTCCAGAAATGGAGGAAAGCAGAAATAAAGGTCAAAACCAGATGACAAAACAAGAGAACACAAACCCCCAAAACTACCTTTTCTGCCTCAAAAGACTACTCTAATTAAGTGTATTTATTACTTCATACATTTCTCACTTTCATATATTTAAGTGTGGCAGAAGCCCAGAGGGTTGCTTGCTCCATTAATGAAGTTTTGCTACCATCCTCCCCACCCAAAGAGAATAAAGGGAATGCGTGGACCATTCTTCTACAACAGCCTGGACAAGGACATTTGGGCTCTCCGCTAATTCAGGACTTCTAATCCAGTCTTTGGTTGGAAAAAATAGACTATGACCTCCTGGACTTTAAGTAGAAGAAAAAAAATCATCTTATCAGAAACCATGATAGGAAAGAAGAATTACTTCCCCTATATATTCTAGGGACCTAGTTATCTATTAAGCATCTTTCCCTTTTTTAAAGAATTAAAGTAGCCTTTACAAACAATTAGGATTTCCTGATCCTAACTGCTGTACAAGCAAAAGAAGAGATTCATGCTTGTGATTTCATAAGCCAGAGTTATTTAGCAGTGCTTATTATGAGGTGCTTCAAATGATCCACTTCCAGAGAAAACAAGGATTACCCGATGAGGATAAAGTCTCAGTCATCGAAAAGTGTCTCTTTGCCATAACCTCATTTAAACCCTAACCACAGAGAACTGGAACTATCTTCCCATTAAATATCTTTGTGACAGTTTGTGTAACGAAACATGAATTCTCTTTTGTCCCTTTCTCTCTGGATGTGAGCAGATAAAATCTACAAGAGTAATTAACTAGATGGAAAAGAAACATTACAGACTCCTCAAATAACTCAGCAGGGTAAATGATGTATTTTGCTAGCAAAAGAAGACTTTGACAAATGTCAGTCACATAATGAAAACCCCTTGAAAAGGAAGCCTGAAAGCTCTAGATACAAATGTCATCATAGTTAGATATTTGGCATTTTCTTGTCACTCATGGACAAGCATTTCATGGGCACTTCTACAATCAAGCAGGCTGTAATCCAAATCATTATGTGCATTTGTTTTTAAGGAGATATATTGTATAGTCAGAGAATGACAGGGAAAACTCAGTTGTTCTACGTTGCAAGAACTAATTCTATTTCTCTCTTTTCTTGTACAAGCTCTTTCTCTTATAAACTAATCCTCAGATCACAAAGTTGTCATCGTGGGTTGGAGCAGCAGAACAGGCAGGTTGCTATTTTTCACATGTATTTGTTTTCCCCTCCTCTATCCCCCATGGAGCCCAGCCCAGGAGGGCAGCTGCTACAGGGCTCTACAGACAAATGCAATCAACTCTGACTATCTACCAACAGGAACAACGGGATTTTCTGTAGGTGGTAAAAACAGCAATGTGATTTTTAAGCACGACACATTAATGAAATAATCTTAGTAGATATCACATACACCAAAGACAACATCAAATTTCCTTGGAGACTTCCTTAAACCTACTGCTGTCCATTCACAGCCAACACACCACCAGCAGACTCTGCAACCCAACTGGATGATCACAAGCTTGCCGTGTGCTGCACTTGCCATGACTTGTACTGGCAGCCCAATAAGAGATTATTGGCACATTTTCCCAACGTGTTCTAAAGTAAAACACCTAATGGCAGCAGCAGGTTTCACACAGCCCTTGAACAGCTGCATCCAGATGTATACATGAGACCACCACACATCTGCCTTTCAAAAAACAAGTCTTACTAAAGCCATAATATTAAATTTTCACAGTTTTATACTGTTTCATACAGTCACCACAGACAGTGGCATTTCCCCAATACAAGCATAAAAAGATGGAGCAGGGCACCCTCAAAAACACACATCCTCACAGACATCAAAATCTGTGGCAGGCACACAGATAAAACAACATCTGAACTGATACAGCTGCTCACCCTTTGGCACCCTCAGAGGACAACATTGCAAACTGATATTGAAGGAGGAGTTCACAGAAATGTTCACAATTAACCTTGAACTCACTGCTCACAAAATGACTATTACACATCTCGGGGGTAAAATTCAGCCCAGCACAGGGTGAAAACTGGAAAGCAGTCCTGGCAAGGAAGATGTTAAAGCAAGATACAGTGTTTAAAGAATTTTCACAGAAACTGAAGAAATCACATGTAAATTGTATTTCTGTAAAATTCACTGACCCAAGGACAAAGATTTAACCTGATTTAGTGCAGCTCAAGGAACCATCTCTTCTAATGTGGTATTCTGTCACTACACACTGGTGGATTGATCACATCTTGAGCTGAGCTTCACTCACCAGTGAGCCCCCAGTCATCTGCCTGGTTGGTTTCTGTGGCACAGCCACTGAGCACTACCCAGGTGTGATCCATGTCCCCTGCAGTGCAGCAGCTCCTGTGTTTAGCCTGCCCCAGACCTCAGGAGTGACAAATCCCCATCACCACCCCTTGGCACCGATGGCCCGAGCAGTGGCACAGCACCTCCGCCAAGGGTGGCTCCCATGGCACACCTCCGTCGTGGGGTACTGGGGAACTTTCTGGCACTTTGGCTCCAGCACAAGGAGAAGGTCTCTGCCAGAGGAGTCCTGCAAGGAAGATGTTACTGGGATTCTCAAGTTGTGCAGGCCCAGCTTTTTCTACCACTACTGCTCTAAAAATACCTCTTGTTATAAGCGTGGTTAATTGTACTGTATCTCAAACCCACACTCACAATCACACAAGGGAAATGCCTTTTTACCAGAATATTTCACCATCATGTATTTCACAAAAGAACTAAATGGGAGCTACCAGGCTGCACCTTATAACAGGTATGAAGCGGTGATGATGCTGGAAAGGGAGAGGAGCAGCAAAACAGAGACAATGAAGTTACTGAGCTGCCGCTTGGCATTTGTCCACAACATCACAAACTCCACCTGCTACAAGAACTGGATCTGGGATCTGCTACAAGAGGATCTTGATGTGGCTTTTGCTTTGCCTGTGCTACTCAGAGGCTTGCAGTGGTTGCTATTTGGAGTTACAGAATGCAGGAGCAGGCAAGGCAGCATCTTTCCTCCAGCTACTTCTTGGAATCACAATGGAGCTCCTGTGGCAGCTGAAACAGCAGTGGGCTTGTGCAGAATGGGCTTTGGTGACCTAATTGAAACAACTTCAATTAATAGAAACATCAGAGTTGAGTGGCTCAGAGTGACAAAGCTGGATTGAGAAAGATTTTGTCAGGAACACTTTTATTTTTTCCCCTTTTCTATCCAAGAGTGGGATAAAATGAGTCTTTCCAAATGCCAAGGCCTCAGTGCTTCATAACAAGCCCAGCTCAGCAGTAACACACTGGATAGCAGAACAATGGCATTGCACAGCTTTTGTCCCTCCTGATTTCTGTGAGAAGAAATGAAATTAAACTCTACATACCATAAACATATATTTCTTTTTAGTGAACTAAAAAAAATTCCATAAGGATTCATACAGAACTGCTGATGGAGAGGACTACCAGCCACCACACCATCAGCTCCTGCATCTTATGCTTGGAAATCAAACACGCTGTGCAGAAGTGATTGCCCTGGAAGTTACTGGTACATTTGAATGCAAACTACCAAACCATGAAAAATGAGGCATCCACTTGCTATAAAAATAAATTAAGGAGGCAATGCTTTGCTGGCAAAGCCATTGGAGTACCATAGTTCATAACTATTCATGGTACCATTAACAGATGTCTTTGCTTGTACTGTGAGCAGCTTTATGATATTGTCATATTCAGCAGTACTTTATATTTTAAAGTGAGTGCAAGCAACTTTGTTTTAGAAGGCAATAAAACCTTGCCTGATGCAGAAATCCCCTGGGAAATTATACAATAATGTTACCTACATAACTAATTTTCTTCTTATGAAATCATGATTCCCACTACACTTTTAGAGCTATTTCAAGTATTGTTTAACATCACCATTTCCATGTTAATATCTCAGTAAATCACAGAAATACAATACTTTATATGAAAAGTGAGCTGCACATTTGGGACCATAAGTTTTCCTTCCTAAATTAAAAGGGGAATGAAATCGATGCTGAAGGTACTGGTTGTTGCTCAAGGGTAGTAAAAGCACCCAAATACTCCTAACAAAGCAAGGCTACTCACTGTGCACACACACTCACACCAGCTACTGTGGAACATTGCTGAACAATTTAACTCTGTGCCAGGAGAAGTGGGGAGATGGAAAAACAACCCCCAGCCTCAGTTCTTCAGAGATCATTCACAGCTAAAAGAAAATGGTTAATCCAACTGAACTCCCCACCTTGAAGGCACTTGTGAGGCTGCTGTTTCATCTTTTCAGGAAGGATTATTTGGAATCAGTACTGGAGAAAAGGCGCACCAGGACTCTCACACTTCTTAAACAACATTTAAATAGCGTGGAAAGATTTCATGTCTTGTGTCTCAAGCACTGCCACAGTACATCAGTGAACTACTCCTCACCCCATGTTGGCATCCATCTGTGTGCAACTTTTATAACATTAAAAGAACATTTTCAGTAGGGATTAATTGTCCCCCACCTCTTCAGACCCTCACTGGAACTCCCATCCACAGCATGCAGATTTGTAGTTAAAACTTCATTTCTACCCTTTCTCTAGAGCTCCTAATCAGCATTCCACTCTCCAGTGCTGCTTGCCAGGCAGGATTCACTTGGGGAAGGCTTCAAACAAATAGGCAAAGGAAAGAAGAGCTGGGCATACATCAAGGAAATGTATTGCAAATTTGTGGAAGATGTTAGGTATTCATTTAGGCTTTGTTTCAGTTCTGTTTAAAACACTTCCCAGCCCTGTATACTGTTATCATCATATTGCAAAGCTCTCATACCTTCTCCTTGATTTCTCATGGGCAGATCCACACTGACTCCTCCTTCATCTTCACAGCCAACAACTCCAACTCTCTTCACAGCACAGCCAACAAACCCCAACTCTCCCCTCACCCAGCTCACCCACTCTTTTGTAGCACTCGTCTTCTCACTGGACATACCCGTGGCCTGTTAAGGGCAGGGCTGTTCCTGATCTTTGGTGATCAGTACAGCTGCAACCCCTCAGGTGTGAGACCACCTTCTGCACTATTCTCTTACGTTCTGTCCCTCCACAGCATACCCTGCTGATCATCTCTGTGCTGAGTTACACAAACGTATCACCGCCACCTTGTTCCCTTGCAGGGGGACACCATCTTTTCCTTTCTGGGCTTTCTAAATAACAACCAGAAGCCTAATGAAGAGCTATTATTTCCACAGTAAGTAAAAAATGCTCCCATCAGTGTGATAATTATGGCTAAATGTTATATGGGTGATTGTTGCTATGGGCAGGGAGAAACACTGAGTCTTTAACCAAAGTATAATGCCTGTAGATAGTGCTCCCTGCTATTTCCATAACCCACCCTGTTTATCTCTCCACAGTGATCTCCAAAACATCACACAAGTGGGAAAGCAGCCATGAAACCAGGTCTGGTGGAGACAGGGATGGGCACAGCTGGGGCCCATCCCTGGAGCTTCCAACCCAAAGGCAGATGGTGTCTGGATGGGGGTCCCCAGCGAGGATTTTCCAGAAAATTATGGCATTTTAGTGCCATCCCTGACAAGCCAAGGCAGTTAGCATCCTTCTCCACAAAGAGCTCTTATCCCTTGGCTGCTTCCATTCCCAGTGGCAGTTTGGGGAGGAATTTTGTCCAAATGCTTTCTGGTTAACTGAGCAGGCTGTATCAGCTGGCACCAGGCTTGGCAGCTGCCTGAAAGAGCCCTGAAAGCTTCACAAAATTTCTTTTTCCATTGACTATTTTAAGAACTTGTCCCCACACATATTTACCCCTGTGAATACTAATTAAATTATTGCATATTCTATTTGATGGCATACCAATTATAGTGTCAGGCAAAGGCATATTGGTACATGGCAATGAGGGTGTCAGGCTTACCAGCTGCTTTTTTGTAGCTTTGAGAGGTCTTGATGTCATTCACACCAACTGAGGGATTTCTTGAAATTAAGGCAGCTTTTCTTTGTGTGTGCTAAAACAATTTCTCACCTAGATAAAGCATCACATCTTGTGAAAATGGCAGATTTAAGTTGGACACAGAAAAGTGGGGAACTGTGAGGCCTTCAGCAACCTGCCAACATTCTGCACCAACCCAAGTTGTGTCCCTCTCCTCCCTCCGTGCATGCCTTCATTGCCTGCCTGGAGTCAGGCTGGGTTAATTTGACCACGTGTATTGGTTCTCAGTTGGTAAGAGAAAGCAGCACATTATTGCTAGAGAGTTACAGAAGTGTCACAGAGCAAGATCAATGGTGCTCACTGTACCAAAAGCCACGGGGCACAAGTAGAGTGCCCTTAAAACTCCCTAAACCTCACAAAAGGAACACTGAATTACACATTTAGCATCAAGCTTACAGTACTTACAGAGTGAATTCTTAGACCTATTGGTCTGGATCACTTATTATTTACACTTTAACAAACATATTAATGTAAAATATAAACCTTCCATGAAAATAAAAAAAGCAGAAATGTGTTGTTTCTGCTTTACACACAAGTACCACAAGTGAAATTTGACCAGAAAAACCACACCCTGCCTCTAGTTAATTTTCATTTCCCATGGAAATTGTCTGAAACACTATGACTACATATCTATGTCACCTAATTCATCAGAAGTCAACTTCCTTATGAAAAGAACTCCCTGATAAATATGATAAATACAGCCCAAGGAAAAACCATTATCTGAGGAAAAACAAAGGAATAAAAAAAAAAGATCAGAACCTAGATGAATTCTTTTACATTAACTTCTATCTTGTCACATATTTCAAGACCACAAAAAAAAAAACCAACTATGGAACAGAAAAAAACAAAATAACTGGTTAACCTTAGTTGGTAAAATTAGAAAAGAAGTATTCAGGCAGATTACTCCAAAGCATAAATACATATTTACACTTGACCCCAAAATTATTCCAGATTAGAATCACAAGAAGCACACCAAAAAAAGGAAGATACATTTGAAACAGGATAAAAACTTCTACACTCAAGCCAAGGAAACATTACATTTGATATTAAAACAAATGTCAAACTTTAATGGTATTTTCTACTCCAAATTTATAGCCTCAAATCCCTGTTTCTACTCACTTCTAGAGACCAAGTATTCTTTTCCCACTGGCTGTTTTACCCACTTTACTTCTGTTTTCCCTTTGCATTTCACCCACACTTGGGCAGGTCTATCACTTCCTAATGCCACAAGATTTTATCTTGCCTTCTCCAGTCCTTTCCTTTACACACCTGAAGCCAGCAAACATGAACCACACTCACTGGTTTGTCTACTCAGTGGAATTATTTCACCTTGGTATCTTTTCACCCCTTTGACTGCTCCATTTTCTGGTAGCTCTATACCCCAAAACTCACAACACCATTTCAGAAAGTCCTTTGTTGATCATCTGAATTAAACATGCAGGTATTTCTCCACTCAGAATATTTGTGGACCGGCAAAAAAAAACCTCAAGAAGTTAAGAATTTACTGACCTCTTCCTGGAGCCAGGAAAATGCACTCCTTCAGACAAACCAAGCAGCCAAGGCACTCCAAAGCCACCACTCCTCCCAAAGAGCACCTTGCAGGACTGTTCTTCAAAGCCAGAAAAAAACACACATGAGGCCCATAAACAGCTTTTATACACCTGATGCTTGTATGAGTCAGTGAAAAGCCACAGCTGCCTCCAATTCTGTAGTGTTTAAGAAAATCAAATCAAAATGAGAGACAGCAGAAAGTAGTTTTAAAAACTGAGGGTAAAAGAAGGATTTCTGTGAAATAACCTTCACGTGGGCTCACTGTGCTCCCTCTCACCTGGAAGACACATTAATGATGTGTTCCTTGTGCATCTGGCTTTGATGACCACAGGGATTTGGAAGCTGTTCTGCCTACTAACTTTCTGCTGCTTTTTATTAGAACAAATTCACATCTGTGTCAAGCAGGGAGCTCTCACCTGTCCACCACCTTCTCCAAGGTGAAATCTAAGCTGAATAGGAGAAAAATGTACGGTGAGAAAATGGCCCTTCTTCTGGAGCACTCTACCATAGAGAGAGAGCAGGAGAGACTGGAAAAGGGAAAAGCAAGGTCCAAAATGGAAGAGAAAGGTGATTTCCACTTCCCTTTCTATAGACATACCTTAGGTCTCTATTGATACAAATTTTCCTGTAGCCTCTAGAGAAATGTCTCTTATAATTCTTCCTTACCTACAAACTCCAGAGCCCTGGCACATCATGTTGATAAATATCCATGCAACAGAGAATCGAGGAGCGATTAATCATAACACATGAATCTGGATCTAAGAGAAGACAGTGGAGGAAATCTGCTTGATAAACATATCCTATGGCCAACTGCAACTTCCCAAATTATTTTCAATTGCTATGTGCCATTTGGTAAGCACATAAAATGTGTTTACAAATAAAAAAAAATTCTCAGTCTTTACTTCAGTTGCCATCTTGGTTGAACAGCAATTTTGGCAATTAATCATTGGTGTGCCATAATATTCTGGAAATCATTGCTACAGATCTGCTCTTGGATGGCTGCATAAGAAATCATTTCCTCTGTAATCAACATGGAAGATGAACCAAAACACTCTCATCTACAGTGTTCTGCATCCTGTAGGGGAAAAAAATCTAACATTATGGCCCTTGACATTGCTGTTCAGGTGTTAACTGAGCTTCTAAATAAACTTTTCAACAGGGATCAGAACATTTTGCTCTGATAAATCTGAGGTTACAGTAGTGCATGATCTGAAATCTCAACATTCTACATCTAGCAGCTTGGAACTCCTTTCAATCGTGATACCCATGGAAGAAGGTCATCCAAACTCTATTTATATATATACTACGATAGCCATAGAGTTGTCTAGTGATGCTGGCACCAATTTCTGCTGTCTCTTAACCTTTCAAATTCTTTGAAGAATTCTAAATCAGGGCTGGTGTTTTTTATTAAGAACAAAAGAGATGTAAAGTTGTTGCAAATAATCAAAACTTGACTTTATTGCTGTTGTATCCAGGTTCTTCTGATGCTTAAAACTTAGTAGTAGTTGATTAAGCATTTATTTTATCACTCAGGTCAGAATGCAGCATTCCAAGTTCTATTGGTATTTCCTTGCTAAATATTAGGGTTTAGGGGTTTGTTACTCCATTATCTTATCTCTCACTGAACTCATTTATAATAATAGGGGATTATGCCTGAAATTTAATTAGTTCCATTTTTATTGATAGCACTTACTAGCAAGCCTCCAGTTTCTACTCTACTTTCTACTCTACAGCTGGTGGATAAAGAAAATAAAAAACACACTGGGAACTTCAAAGAGAAAGCATTCTTATAACAAAGTTCTATCTCACAGCATAGAAAAATAATCAGAATACCCTTGAAAAGAGCTGCAGTCTCTTTCTGGGGCAAAGATGCAATGTGAAGCAGCGACTGCACATTCAGTGTGCTGGTGGGGATCTCTAGAGCCTCTGGTAGGATATTCCCAGCTGTCACTTCCTGGCAGAAAGCAGGATCAGTTTCTCTGGGGAAAGCAGGCATCACCTCCCAGGAGAGGTTCTGCACTGAGCCCATGCCTGACGTTGGTGAGTCTTGTCAGAGCCTGGATCCATCTGAGCCAAAGCAACTGACAGAGAAACAAAGGTGCAACAACAAATACATGCTGGATCCAAATAAATCCAACTGACCAGGCTGACACCTCGAAAATGTACAGTCTGCCATGTGAGCAGAGCTCTGAAGCCACAGGAGTGACTTCTTCCTTTTGGCAGTGGAAACAGTTGTGCACATTGCCCATAACTGGGGAGCACTTCCCCACTGCTACAGAGGGGTTTCAGCTCCTGTGTCAGCACTAAAGATCTGAATACTCTCCTGAAGGTGCTCTCAATGCAAGGAATCAGAAGAAAAATTACCATTTCAGATGGGGAAGATGCACTTACTGGACAGAATTTCACCACACTTTGACCAATATTTCCTCTTACAAGTTGATTGGGAAAGGAATAGAGAGAAAGCAGGATTGTCTGTTGGATGAAGAAGTTTATCAGGCAAGGGTATAATTCAACTTAGGGAAAAACCCCCAAATATCTATGGGGATTTTATGCCCATAGATACTGTACAACAGGCCGTGACTGTATTAGAGATGTATAGGGGATTGTCTTAAAAATAAAACTCTGGAGAAAGATACAGTTTATTAACTTATTTCAAATTAACTGCAACACAGGACATCTGAAAAAGTCTGTATACATGCCAATAACTTCTTCTTTTTGGTGTTGATGTAATAATGGAAAAAAAGAGGCCTCCTTCTCTTAATAAGGCTTCATAGATTTCTAAATGCTGTACTGAGGGAGAAAAACTGTAAGAGTCCCAAAAAATTTTAAGTCCTGCACTCAGCACAACAGTGTTTATGCAGAAGTCATTGAGGTTCTTTGTTGTAGTTTTCTACACTCTCACAAAGTACTTCTTTCCTCATTTGAATTTGTAAATGACTCCTGTACATTTGCATAGGGAAGCACAAAGCCACTGTTATTCCCAAACTCGTGCTCAGCCCAGCTGCATATTGGGCCCTGCTTTGCCATGCACTGCTCTTCCATGCCTGTGCCCTCTCATGACTCAGTACCTCCCTGCAAACACCACCCTGCAGCCTTTGTCTTTTCCCACTGATCTTACTACAAATACTTCCCTCAACAGCTACACCAATGATTTTGTACCACTCTCTGCTGAGGAATTGGGAGTTTTCACAGACTCCAGCCTTCCCTGTGTCTTTTTTTATTGCAGCATGGAAACACGTGGCTCAGTTTCAAGTGTCTAATTGACAATATCTACAAGTGCTGCTGAGAGGTTCAATTGTATTTGTGCCATCTGATAATCTGATTGTATTTTATTTAAGACTCGAGAGCACTTCAGATGTCAACAGATGGCAGCAGATATTCTTTGGAGAAAAAACCCAGCCCAGTAATTCTGTTTCTTTTAGAGAGTTCTCTTGCCATTTATTGAGGTAGAGTTTGAATGTAGGGGCTGGAATGAAATGAAAAAAAACCTTGAGCAGTTGCAAAAGACTAAGAGTGGATGGATTTGCTTTGTTCATCAAGAAAGTTTTGGTTAATTACAGATGTGTTTCATGCAAGAGATTCAGGTTTCATAATCCATGTGCTGGATATAGGCACAAAACTGCCCTTCATACCCTATCCTGCAAAAGGATTTGCCTTAATGAATGGGAAAGGCTTTGCTTCCCCACTGCAGATGAGGTTACTGCATTGTGGGATTATACCTTGGAATACAGACTCCAAGTGATTTTGATTATTTAGATCTTAATTGGCCTCAAGAGAGCTTGGATGTCCATAAAAATAGTAAATCTTAATTGCTTCTTTTGGTTAAGAATACCTTGGATAACCAATGGATTCAGTTGGAGCAGAAGAGATTAGCTAAAGTTTAAATGCAGGGCAAAGAACTTTTGCTTGTCTTATAATGGAAGAGCATTATAACTGATAAAAATATAAAGTGGTTCTATTCTTACAGCTATTTCAGTGCTTTTATCTGTACAGCTATTTCAGTGCTTTTATCTGTGATTTTTTTCATAACCACTTTAAACCACAAGCCACTTCAGCTTTTAATATTAATGCTTTCACAGGAGTGGAAAGAGAATGAAACAGAACTTCTCATTGTTTAAGAGATGTGTTCCTCCACTCCTAGTTTATTAATCTTAACAGAAAACACCTTTATTGAAAAGATATGTTTCATTATAAGGAAAGAAAAAAATTAGAATATTCTTTGAAATGGTCCTGGAATTCAAGGTGTGCTGTGAGAAAAATATTACATACATCCTCAGCTCCTGCACCCATTTCCAAATTGCCATCTGGTGTGCATACATTGTGCACTTGTACAATAACATGCAGAGCTAACACTGTTCTAAAATAGAAGTTATGAAAATTCAGTAAAATCTATCATAGCTGCCGACTCATTTTTCCCTGCAGCTTTTGAACAGACATGTTTCCATTATCTTCATCTCACATTGTAGTGTTCAAAAAGGAAGATGTACAGTGTGAAAATGAATTAAAGAATAATTACCTTTCAGCCCTTAGTACATGACTGGTAGGGATAAGATCCAAGTCAACTACAAAATGTTTTTGAAGCCTTCTCCCTCCTTCTGTTCTGCTGCTACCTGGTTTTATCAATGAATCAAGCGTTTGGTGGAGGTTCGGCCAATGGATGAATTTTGTCTGCAGGAAATCCATATGGATTTTGTGGATGCTTACAAGATGTGCAAGAGGCTGACAATATGGTTAACATACTGTTACCCTTATAATAAAGATAACATATATTAAAAAGGCAGAAAATACAACCTGACTCAAATATGCCAATTTATATCAACTCACTAAACCTTGACTTGACTTAAGCAGCAAAGCCATTTCAATACTGGTGGGGATTTTTTTCTCTTAACTGTTTGGTGAAAGGGCAACAAAATTTACACTGCAAAGTGAACTGAATTCCTACTCCCAGAGAACTTAAAACAGTAGAAGGAATTACAGCTGCTTCAACAGTGCATGTTCACCATCCTTCATTACACACACACAGGGGACATCAGGCTATGATGTGCCTTTAACATTTTCTGAAGCAAATCTTCAATAGGAGAGATATGTGTCTTGGTAGGTGCATAGGGATTACTGATAGTATTCAGAACCAAACTGCATTTCGTACATACCCCTTTTTGGTTTCATTTAATTCCAGTACTCTTAAAAAAAAAAAAAAGAACAATTCAAGCCTTTTACAGTATGAGCACTATGTTCCCTTTGAGAATGTGCATATAAATGGAAAAGAAAAAAGTAAAAACTAGTTGTCTGGGGAAACATTAATGCATTTAGCAGTGGTTATTGTTCAAACACAGATTCTGCTGCATACCATTATGTCAAATAATAATATCATTTTCCCTTTAAAATTGCAAGAATTAGAAAGAGATTATAATTAAGGCAATGCTTTGACCTCCCAGTGTTTCATGATCCAAACAAACCAAGGCAAAACAAAGATTCCCACATGAACTGTAGCAGATCCATTCATGCATCAGTAGAAAGCAAATTCCACCAAATTCAGCATCTCAGCCCTTGCCCCTCAGCTTTTCTTCAGCTCTTTTCTGGGTACTAGAAGAGGGTCCCATGTTCTGTTCTGGCCTGACAGGGCAGGATCCCAGGATCTCAGGAACTTGCCAGCCATCTGTCAAATGAGACCTTATGAAGTGGAAGGAGAGCTTGTGCCTGGGGGAAGGGGTTGCTCGGTGTTTGTACTTGGTGTGACAAGGAAATCTCAATTCACATAAATCTCGTACACCCTTCTGTAGGGGGATACAATATAAGAAAATAAAGGGAGTATAGAAAGTAATCTTACCCCTTAAGGAGCTGCAGCTGTAGCCAATAAGAAGAGTGCTATAAAAGAGTGGGTTGGTTGGTTGGTTGAGGGCACCTGGAGTCAGTTGGCTGCTGTGAGAGGGAGGAAGAGCCAGTGCTTTGAGGAGCTGCTTGTGAGAAACTTCAAGGAGGTATGAGGTCCTAGCAATCAGGAACCTTTGCACTATTATGGTAATAGAATTCTTGCAGTATAATGGCAACGCTCTTCCGTTCCCCGGGGAGTGTGAGCAAGTGGCTGCATGGCACTTACTTGCCAGGTGGGGTTAACCCACAACAGTTCCCATTTAACAGTCTTCTTTCATACCCCTCATTTATTCTTTCCATAGGGAGGAGAATGGTGTCAGGTCACTATCAGTTGTCAACAAGTCACAAGAAAATATGAATTTCCTCTTCAATGTGAGCGCTTACTAAAGGCATCAAAGCTGAGGTTTGTACTTGTGTAGATTCAGATCTGCATTAGCGATGTGATCCATACGATGAAGAGATGCCGCATCAATGCTATGGCAAACACTAAACTATGGAAGGGGGAAGCTGTCCAAAGCAGGCAGGTCAGTTTTAAGCTCTCAATTTGGACCTGCAAGTGGGAGTGGCTTGCACTCACTCAGACAAAGAAATGAATTCTGATTATGACTGGTCACAAGTGCTCTTGTACAATTACCCTGGTTCATTAGTGGTTTCCTGGCTGGAATGCTCACATCCAGCCAGTGATTTCCTATGCTCAGCCTGAGAGTAAGTGAACTACTGCCAGCTGCAGATGTTTAATGCTGTCCATTCTCCCAATAGTCTCAGTTTCAGAAATGCTGCTGTAAGCCTGCTGATTTGGGCCATGTGATGTTTTACATAATCAATTAATGTGCTAAAATAATTTGTATACATTTTCTGTAAGCTCTGATTTACTGTCCTGCAGAAGATTCAGGCACAGAGATTGACACTCAAGTGTGCATGTGGACAACACCCAGCACTGCAGTTGGAGTAGCCAAATGCTCTATGAATAACTAGTAATTCTATTGGTATGGAATAACACAGCCTATTCCTGAAGGAAATGGTCAATAAAGAGGAGATGCATTAGTGTCTGCATCTGGAACTCATCACTGTCAATGTTTCCAAGAATATTCCCACCCTTTCCCCTGAAGTGTGTTGGAAAATGTAGAGAGGTAAAGAGCTATTCTGAAGTGACAGAATGGCAAAATCCCAAAGGACAAGATGCCTGATTTACTTTTAAAACAATTTTAAAGTTTTTGTGCACCTTTAGCATAGAGATTTATTCCTCCTTCCCCATCCCTCAGGTGTAAATAGAGTAACTGAATGTAGCACAAGTAGTTTTGAGCCCAGGATAATGGAATGAGTGTGTGAGAGGAAGAAAACTCCATAGACTCCTAAGAAATGGTAAAGTACCAGGGCAGATATTAATATTTTTGAGAAGGGATAACAGTATTTAATATAAATTAAAGTAGGAAATATCATTGCAACAGAAGAAATGAGGTCTTATGTTTCAGACTGCTTCATTTTTTTCTACTGAGGTGTCCTGTTAAAGGCAGGGAACCTTTCACAGCTGACTTATTTCGTTGTTCTGTTAAACTTATGGGATTTTTTTAAAACAGTGATTCAAACAGCTTTTTAAATATCCTTAATTAGTGCATCAAATACATTTTGTAAGATTAAGAAGCATTTTCTGCTATGAATTAGGCACTTCTGAAGGTTTATTTGCAGTTTCACTGTAAATTGTTCTTTTGAAAGTTTCAGACAAAAAGACTAAACAAAGCCTGTATGAAACCAAGCACCAAGTGCTGTGGTGTCTGTATGCTGTAAAGTTGTGTATGGCTCTGGAAATGACAGACCATATTTAGCAGTGATAAAGGTGGTGTTTGAGCAAGGAACAGCAGTTGTGAGAAATACAGATCAGGCCTTTAGTGGGGGTAGAGAAAAGAGGGTGGAGAATCCTGCATCTTTTTTTTTTTCCTATCACTGAGGAAAATATTGTAACAAAAAAGCATGTGGTTATCTTGTTTCCATAGAATAGGGGCTGGTACTTTAAATTCTACATATATGTATTGGTTACCAGGTTGACTTCAATATCTGAGGCAAATTTATCCATGTCAGAGTCCCAGTGAGGAGTGCCAAGGAGAGGTACGTGCATAACAACAGCTGAAGGTTTGCTGCTACATCCTTCTTACAAAAGAATCTGCCCGGAAACAACTTCTTGGTAGGGAGAAACTTGTTTGTTCCACCTGAGCTGACTCTGGCAAATTTTAGGGAGGGAGGGTGCAGCTAAGCAGGCCCTTGATCTGGCAGGCAGCTGGGAAAAGCACCTGCAGGATCTGCAGCATCAGTGTCTGTTCCTGTTTCATAGAACCTTGGCAAATAATCCTGGAAAGGGCTTTATTTCCTCTGCTCCAAACCTCAACATTACCTCATTCAAAAGCTTACTTTAGAGGAGGAGAGTTTCAAGGTGTAACAACTCCCAAGATTCTTTTCACAAAGCCATTTGCTACTGTAGCAGTGCCTTCCAAATCAAGTCTATATTGTGAACTCCGTCTCTCATTTATATAAACTACAGCCAAAATTCCCTCCCCGAGCTCAGAAGTGTGTTAGAAATGGCTTGAATACTGAGGTCTGTGTGGACTGCTGTTGTCTTGTGCTTTTTCAAGAAGCCAATAGTAGCCCATTCCTTCTTGTCCTGTTCTCTGATGGGCTCTGCCGTGATCTGTCTCCATTCACCATTGCGGACTTGGCTTCCTACGCTCACCAAGGTGACACAAACTCTGCTTTTGGTTTCAGCTTGGCTTGCCCAAGTTCAAGAGTGCAAAGCGCTCCAAGGAGCCCATGTTCCTGCCTGCCCAAGAAGCTCCTGTGTGCCAGCTTTGCCTTTCACACTCAGAGCTAACAATCCCTGTGAAAGGGCTCCCCTCTGAAGGGAAGGCACCAAAACTCCAACGCTGTGGTGGTGGAGCTCAGGGGAGCCCCTGGCACAGTGCTGCCCCAGGGAAGCTCCAGTGCATTTCCAGCCCAGCTCTGCTGGTTCTTTTTTCCACAGCTTTGCATTTTTATTGCTTTTCGCAGACTGATGACTCCATCTGACAAAATACAAGCATCCTGTTATGACTCACTTTATGTATATTTTATTCTCATTGATTTTTACTTTGTCCTTCATCTTTCTTTCCAATGAACCTTCCTTTCAATATCCACTTATCTGTTTTCCTTTCATGACACATCTCTCTTTCATTCCTGGCATCCATCATTTCTGGTACTTTGTTTTAGCACTGATTGCTTTTTCCTTCTGATTTTAGCATTCCTAGATATTGGCCTCCCTACACTTATGATGCTTCTGTGGTTCCATGGTTTCTAGTAGATCTCAGTAGTCTTTCATTTTTAAAATAAACAAAATTCTCCTGAATTAAGAAAATTCTCCTGAATTTT
>NW_026535944.1:0-130725 GCF_028551555.1 Melozone crissalis | reverse complement strand
AGTAACTCGAAGTACACCTAAAAAAACACCAAAGAAATTCAAATAAACCCCAAATAAACGCAAAGAACTCTACATAACCCAAAAAACCACCAAAACTAAACCCAAATAACCCCCCAAACACACGCAAAAAAAACCACAAAAAACACTCAAATAATCCCCAAAATAAACCCAAATACACCCCAAGCAACCCCAGTTCCTCCCGTCCCCACCCACAAACAGATCCCGGCCAATCAGGGTGCGCGGCACTGATGACGATTATTTTGCTGGGCAGAAACTGAGAGCACTGGCCCCACTCAGAGATTCTCAGCCAATCAGCGACCGGCTCGGCTCTGACTCATCAGTTGCCAGGCAGAGACCAAGGCCTCCCAGTCCGTTAGATACACAGAGACAGGGAGGGCTAATTTCCAGCCAATCAGCGCGTTTCTCGCTGATGACTCATCAGTTGCCAGGAGAGGAATTGGGAAGGAGGGGAAGGTGACCCTGGGGATATGGGGGGGACCCCAAATTAATCCAAAACGGGGTCAAAACCCCAAAACGGAGCAGGAGGGGCCTGGAGCCCAACAAAGCAAAAACGGGGGAGGGGATGGGACCCCCAAACAGGATGAAGCCAATTTTGTTCCTGGAATATGTAAAGTAGTTTATGGATATGCAAAAATAGCCATGAATATGCAACAGGCTGATGTAATGGGAGACAAGGACCATCGAGCAAAGGTTGTTATGGCTGCCAAGATCCCCCAGTTATTTTCGGGGACATCCCTAAATTAATCTGGTTTTAATTACATCAGCCTGTGGCATATTCATGGATCCTTATGCAAATCCATGAAATAATTTACATATTCCAGGAATGATTTTAAATGGCTCCTCCCTGGGGTTGTCTCCCCATTTCAGGAACCTCCATTGAAATGGAAAATGTAAACCCTCTCCCTATAAGTAGTAGTAGTAATAGTAATAGTAATAGTAATAGTAATAATAAAAGTAATAGTAATATTAGTAATAATAATAATGATGATGATAATAATAATAATAATAAAAAATAATTTTGACATGAAGGGGCTCTCAGCAAAGATATGGGAGTAGAAATAACAGGGGTTTATTAGCAAAAATTAAAACTACAAATGCAGTAGTACAAACAAGAAAAACCAGTGACAGAGTTAGAATCCTCTGGGACTCCATTGGGAAAAGGTTGATCCTTTGGAAATCCAGAGGAAAAAGCTGAAATTTTGGGAATATGGTGGGAATAAAGGCTGATCCTTTGGGAATCCAGTGGAATAAGCTGAAATATTGAGAATCCAGTGGGAAAAGCTGAAATTTTGAGAAATCCAGTGGGAAAAGGTTGATCCTCTAGGAATCCAGTGGGAAAAGCGGAATTTTTGAGAATCCAATGGGAAAAGCTGAAATTTTGGGAATCAAGTGTGAAAAAAGTCTGATCCTTTGGGAATCCAGTGGGAAAAGCTGAAATTTTGAGAAATCCAGTGGGAAAAGATGAAATTCTGGGAATCTAGTATGAAAAAAGGCTGATCCTTTGGGAATCCAGTGGAAAAAGCCGAAATTTTGGGAATCAAGTGTGAAAAAAGTCTGATCCTTTGGGAATCCAGTGGGAAAAGCTGAAATTTTGAGAAATCCAGTGGGAAAAGATGAAATTCTGGGAATCTAGTGTGAAAAAAGGCTGATCCTTTGGGAATCCAGTGGGAAAAGCTGAACTTTTGAGAAATCCAGTGGGAAAAGCTGATCCTGTAGGAATCCAGTGGAAAATGAGGCTGACCCTTGGGAATCCAGTGGGACAAGGGTTCAGCCTTTGTGAATCATTTCTTACCCCTCAAGGACAGGGCAAAGGAAAGGCCGGTACCCAAAGGGTGGAGCTGGGGTTTGGGTAAGGGGAGGAGTTCTCAGCAAAACAAGAAGGGTGAGATCACATTGCTGCCTCTTAGCAACAGGGGCATGTCATAGACAATGTGGCCCGAAATCCCAAATTCCCTCTAAAAAAACAGAGAAATTACACAACTTCAGATATATTTGATCAATTTCCTTCCTATAGAGCAGTCTGCGCTGTTTTTAAGGGATGAAGATGAAGCAGAGAAAAACAAAGGTGAAACTAAATTGAGAAGCAGCCAGGTGTGTTCCCAGCATGGATCTCAGGGAATGTGAGTGACCAGGGCTGAGCCCAAAGTGCCTCCTCCAGTGGGGGATGGAGCTGGAGCAGCGCACGAAGCTCTGCCCGCACTCGGGGCACTCGCAGGCCTTCCCTTAGTAGAGCCTACGTTGGTGTCGGGTCCAGTGAGTACTCTGTGAGAAGCTCTTCCCACACTGGAGACACTCGTAGGGCCTCTCCCCAGTGTGGATGCGCCGGTGGGTGACGAGGATGGAGTTGTACTTGAATCCCTTCCCACAGTCGGGGCAGCGGAAGGGCCTCTCCTCTGAGTGAATCCGATAGTGCTGGAGGAGATGAGAGCTGGTCCGAAACCTCTTCCTGCATTTATCACACTCGTAGGGCCTCTCCCCTGTGTGGATGCGCCAGTGTTTGATGAGGTGGGAGTTGTGCTTGAATCCCTTCCCACAATCACAGCATTGGAAGTGCCTCCAATCTGTGTGACTCAAATAGTGCTCGATGAGACCGCAGCTGGTCTGAAACGCCTTCCCACACTTGGAACACTGGTAGGGCTTCTCCCCAGTGTGAGTCATCTGGTGCTTGATCAGGTCGCTGTTCCACCTGAAGCTCTTCCCACACTCCCCGCACGTGTGGGGCTTCTCCCCATCACGGAGCTGCTCACGGAGCACCAGCTCCGAGCTCTGGCTCCATCTCCGGCCGCCTTCCCGGCCCACGCCGCCTCTTTCCCCCTCACATCCCCGCCAGCTGCCTTTGCAGCCCCTCCTCGTGCGGCATCTCCGCGCCTTTTCCTCCCCGTTGCCTCCCTGCGCCGTGGAGCCGCTCAAAACGGCCTCTTCCACCAGCTCCTGCCGCGGGCATTTCTCCTCCCTGCTCTCCATGCTCAGCTCCTGCTCTGGGCGAGGAAGGACAAGGACACCATGCGATTTGCCTCCGGGCCACAGCCGAGGGCAACGAGATCCACCCGGGGCGTCCCCGGCAGGACGGCACCGCCACCCCCCGATGTCCCCCGAGGGGCCTTTTCCGCTCAGCCTTGGACTTCTTCATTCTCCAAACATCCACCCAAAAACCCAACCCAGGGAGCCCCCGGGATATCAGGGCCGGGCCTCACCCTCCCTGCTCACCGGCGCGATGCGGGGGGCGATGACCCCACAGGTGGGGGCTGCGAATTCAGGCACGGTCGACCGCGTGGATCCGTCCGCTCAGCCTTGATCCGCCTTTGTCCCTCCTCTTCCTCTTCCTCTTCGTCCCGCTCCTCCTCTTCTATCCCCCGTCCCACTCCTCTGCGTTATCTCCGCCTCCTTCTCTTCTTCCATCCCGCCCCTTCCATCCCTTCTCCTCCTTCTCTTCCTCAACCCCGCCTTCTTCTCCTCCTTCCATCGCTGCTCTCTCTCCGCCTTCATCCCGCCTCTTCCATCTCCGCTTGCCCTGCTCCTCTCCCCAAACCGGCTGGAACTGTGAGGGGAAAGGGGGCAGGGAAAGGGCGGAACCGTGATGGGAAAGGGGGCGGGGAAAGGGCGGGAACCGTGAGGGGAAAGGGGCGGGCTCAGGCCAAGGGCGGCAACTGTGAGGGGACGCTCTGGGAGGCGGCACTCTGCAAACAGAACTGCAACGGACTAAACATGAACAGGAAAGAAAGTTGTAAGTCTCAGAGTTTTATTTGCTGTCAAATCCATCATGCTCAGCCATCCCATACCAATCCACAACCGTGAGATGGAGCAGCGCACGAAGCTCTGCCCGAACTCGCGGCACTTGCAGGGCTTCCCTTAGTGGTGCTTCCGTTGGTGTTGCATCAAGTTAGAGCTCTGTGAGAAGCGCTTCCCACACTGGGGACACTCGTAGGGCCTCTCCCCAGTGTGGATGCGCCGGTGGGTGACAAGGTAGCAGTTGCGCTTGAATCCCTTCCCACAGTCGGGGCAGCGGAAGGGCCTCTCCTCTCTGTAAATCCAATAGTGCTTGATGAGATCAGAGGTGGTCCGAAACCTCTTCCTGCATTTATCACACTCGTAGGACCTCTCCCCTGTGTGGATGCGCCGGTGGGTGACGAGGTTGGAGTTCTGCTTGAATCCCTTCCCACAGTCGGGGCAGCGGAAGGGCCTCTCCTCTGTGTGAATCCGATAGTGCAGGAGGAGATGGTCGCTGGTCCGAAAACTCTTCCTGCATTTATCACACTCGTAGGGCCTCTCCCCTGTGTGGATGCGCTGGTGGATGATGAGGTGGGACTTCTGCCTGAATCCCTTCCCACAGTCTGGGCATTGGAAGGGCCTCTCCTCTGTGTGACTCTGGTAGTGGCGGAGGAGATTAGAGCTGGTCGGAAACCTCTTCCCACACTTGGAACACTCGAAAGCCCTCTCCTAAGTGTGGCTCCTCTGGTGCTGTATCAGGTCGGAGCTCCGAATGAAATACTTCCCACATTGCCCACATTCGTAGGGCCGTTCCCCAGTGTGGATCCTTTGGTGGCTGATCAGGCCCGACCTCCATCTGAAGTTCTTCCCACACTCCCCACACTCGTAGGGCTTCTCCCCAGTGTGCATTCTCTGGTGCCTGATCAGTTCGCAGTTCCACGTGAAGCTCTTCCCACACTCCCCGCACGTGTGGGGCTTCTCCCCATCACGGAGCTGCTCACGGAGCACCAGCTCCGAGCTCTGGATCCATCTCCGGCCGCCTTCCCGGCCCACGCCGCCTCTTTCCCCCTCACATCCCCGCCAGCTGCCTTTGCAGCCCCTCCTCGTGCGGCATCTCCGCGCCTTTTCCTCCCCGTTGCCTCCCTGCGCCGTGGAGCCGCTCAAAACGGCCTCTTCCACCAGCTCCTGCCGCGGGCATTTCTCCTCCCTGCTCTCCATGCTCAGCTCCTGCTCTGGGCGAGGAAGGACAAGGACACCATGCGATTTGCCTCCGGGCCACAGCCGAGGGCAACGAGATCCCCCCAGGGCGTCCCCGGCAGGACGGCACCGCCACCCCACGATGTCCCCCCGAGGGGCCTTTTCCGCTCAGCCTTGGACTTCTTCATTCTCCAAACATCCCCCCAGAAACCCAACCCAGGGGCTGCCGGGGATATTAGGGCCGGACTCTCCGTCCCTGCTCACCGGCGCGATGCGGGGGGCGATGATCCCACAGGTGGGGGCTGCGAATTCAGGCTGGTCGACCGCGTGGATCCGTCCGCTCAGCCTTGATCCGCCTTTGTCCCTCCTCTTCCTCTTCCTCCCGCTCCTCCTCTTCCATCCCCCCCTCCCGCTCCTCAGCGTTGTCTCCCCATCCTTCTCCTCTTCCATCCCGCCCCTTCCATCCCTTCTCCTCCTGCTCCCTAACCCCACCTCCTTCGACTCCTTCCATCGCTGCTCTCTCCGCCTTCATCCCTCCCCTTCCATCTCCACTACCCCTGCTCCTCTGCCCTAACCGGCTGGAACCGTGAGGGGAAAGGGGGCGGGGAAAGGGCGGAACCGTGAGGGGAAAGGGGGCAGGGAAAGGGCGGGAACCGTGATGGGAAAGGGGGCAGGGAAATGGCGGAACCGTGAGGGGAAAGGGGCGGGCTCAGGCCAAGGGCGGCAACTGTGAGGGGACGCTCTGGGAGGCGGCACTCTGCAAACAGAACTGCAACGGTCTGAACATGAACGGGACAGAAAGTTGTAAGTCTCAGAGTTTTATTTGCTGTCAAATACATCATGCTCAGCCAGCCCATAACAATCCACATCCCTGAGGTTGAGCAGCGCACGAAGCTCTGCCCGCACGCCGGGGCACTTGCAGGGCTTCCCTCACTGGTGCCTTCGTTGTTATCAGGTCAAATTAGAGCTCTGTGAGAAGCTCTTCCCACACTGCGGACACTCGTAGGGCCTCTCCCCAGTGTGGATGCGCCGGTGGGTGACGAGGGTGGAGCTGTGCTGGAATCCCTTCCCACAGTCGGGGCAGCGGAACGGCCTCTCCTCTGAGTGAATCCAAAAGTGCAGGAGGAGATGAGAGCTGGTCCGACACCTCTTCCTGCATTTATCACACTCGTAGGGCCTCTCCCCTGTGTGGATGCGCTGGTGGGTGATCAGGTGGGACTTTTACCTGAATCCCTTCCCACACTCAGGTCATTGGAAGGGCCTCTCCTCTCTGAGAATCCAATAGTGCTTGAGGAGATAGGTGCTGGTCAGAAACCTCTTCCTGCATTTGTCACACTCATAGGGCTTCTCCCCAGTGTGGGTCCTCTCGTGCACGATCAGTTTGGAGTTCCCCCTGAAGCTCTTCCCACACTCCCCGCACGTGTGGGGCTTCTCCCCATCACGGAGCTGCTCACGGAGCACCAGCTCCAAGTCCCACTGTTCCCGGTTTTTGGGGTCCCAAATTCCCCCAAACTCCCCAAAGTTTGTTTGGTCCCAGTGTCCATTTTTGGGGGTGCCCGTGCCCGTTTGTGGGGTGCCCAGTGCCCATTTCTGTGGTCCCTCCATTCCCATTTTTTGGGATCCCAAGTTCCCCCAAGTTCACACACATTTTAGGTTCCCTGTGCCCATTTTTGGGGTCCCTCCATTCCCGAATTTTGGGTCCCAAATTCCCCCAATTTTCGGCATCCCAGTGCCCGTTGTTGGGGTGTCCCGTGCCCGTTTTTGGGGTGACCCGTACCCTGCTCCACCGCCAGCCCCAGCGTGACCCGCCCGGTTCTGCCGGTGGATCCGAACATTGCGATCTTCATCCCCGGTGCCGTGAACCGAACCGAACCGAACCGAACCGGATCGAAGCGAGAACGGGATCGAGACCGGGATCCGGGGTCGGAATTTGGGATCGGGACCGAGACTCGAACCGGGACCGCGATCGGGACCGGAACCGAGACTGAAACCGGGATTCGAGATCGGGATCGGCACCGGGAGCTCCGCGATGGCTCCGAGGAGTTTTGGGAGGGAACTGGGAGGAACGGGGAGGAACTGGAAGGGACTGGAAGGGACTGGGGGTAACTGGGAGGGAACTGGGAGGAACTGGGAGGGAACTGGGAGGGACTGGGAGGAACTGGGAGGGACTGGTGGTACGCTCGGTTCCGGTGCAGCCGCCCCTGTCGGGATGGTCCCGGTCCGTATTTGATCCCAGTCCATATTTGAACCCAGGCCGTATTTCAGCCCAGTCTAAATAATCTCAGTCCATTTTATCCCAGTCTGTAGGATCCCAGTCAATATTTGATCCCAGTCCATATTTTACCCCAGTCACATATTTGATCCCAGTCCTGATTTGATCCCAATCCATATTTAATCCCGGGTCCTATTTGATCCCAGTCACATATTTGCTCCCAGTCCAAAGTTGATCCCAGTCCTGATTTGATCCCAGTCTAAATAATCTCAGTCAAATTTATCCCAGTCTATACAATCCCAGTAATATTAGATCCCAGTCCATAGTTTATCAAAGTCCATATTTGATCTTAGTCAATATTTGATCCCACTCCATATTTGATCCCAGTCCCTAACTGATCCCACTCCACTAATCCCAGTCCTCATCGCCCTGCACACATTCCAAAAGTCTGGAATTCCAGCTCCCAGACAGGAAAAGATGTTCCCGACCTTGAAGGCAAATGCAGCAAAATCCTCCAGAGACATTTCCCTGCCAGCCCTCAGGATTTCAGCTCCTGGGAATTAAAATATTAACCAAGAAATGTAATAATAAATAATCAGGGGAGGGTCGGTGGGGAGAGAGGGGTAAATTAAATCAGGGGAGGGGTCAATTAAATCAGGGCAGGATCAATTAAATCAGGCAAGGGGTCAATTAAATCAGGGCAGGATGAATTAAATCAGGGGAGGGGTCAATTAAATCAGGGCAGGGGTCAATAAAATCAGGCAAGGGGTCAATTAAACCGGGGCAGAATCAATTAAATCAGGGCAGGGTCTCTGGTGGTCCCAGGGTCAAGGGAGACACTGAGAGAGAAACAGAGCAGGCAAAGAGAGGCAGGAGAGAAAAGGGGACACGAACACAATGAGCTGAGCAGGCGGCACTGTGCAAACAGAACTGCAACGGACTGAACATGAACGGGAGAGAAATCTGTAACTCTGAGAGTTTTATTTGCTATCAAATACACCCCACACGCCCAGCCCCACACAATCCCCACCCCACCGCTCTAATTGAGATCCCACTACTGTCAATCACAGGCTGGCTGTAGAATCGAGGAAAATTCGTATGGCATGGAGTTTTTCTCAGGAGGGATTGAGCATTCTGGGGCAAGCCTGAGCTGTTTTCACTGGGATTTGAGTCGTTTTGAGGTGACAGATTCATCTCTCTTGGCTTCTGGACTGCAAAGAGATCGAGAAGAGTAAAAAATTAGGGTGAAATTAAAAGGAGAAGCAGCCAGGTGTGTTCCCAGCATGGATCACAGGGAATGTGAGCGACCAGGGCTGTGCCCAAAGTGCCTCCTCCGGTGGGGGATGGAGCTGGAGCAGCGCACGAAGCTCTGCCCGCACTCGGGGCACTCGCAGTGCTTCCCTTAGTGGTGCCTCCGTTGGTGTCGGGTCAAGTTAGAGCTGCTGGAGAAGCTCTTCCCACACTGGGGACACTCGTAGGGCCTCTCCCCGGTGTGGATGCGCCGGTGGGTGACGAGGGAGGAGCTGTGTTGAATCCCTTCCCACAGTCGGGGCATTGGAACGGCCTCTCCTCTGAGTGAATCCGATAGTGCAGGAGGAGATCAGAGCTGGTCCGAAACCTCTTCCTGCATTTATCACACTCGTAGGGCCTCTCCCCTGTGTGGATCCTCTGGTGGTTGATCAGGTCCGATCTCCATCTGAAGCTCTTCCCACACTCCCCACACTCATAGGGCTTCTCCCCAGTGTGAATCCTCTGGTGCCTGATCAGGTCGCTGTTCCACCTGAAGCTCTTCCCACACTCCCCGCACGTGTGGGGCTTCTCCCCATCACGGAGCTGCTCACGGAGCACCAGCTCCAAGTCCCACTGTTCCCGGTTTTTGGGGTCCTAAATTCCCCCAAACTCCCCCAAGTTTTGGGGTCCCAGTGTCCATTTTTGGGGGTTTTCGTGCCCGTTTTTGGGGCGCCCCGTGCCCATTTTTGTGGTCCCTCCATTCCCATTTTTTGGGATCCCAAGTTCCCCAAAGCTCTCACAAATTTTGGGTTCCCTGTGCCCATTTTTGGTCTGCCTGTGTCCATTTTTGGGGTCCCTCCATTCCCAGATTTTGGGTCGCTAATTCCCCCAAATTTCGGGATCGCAGTGCCCGTTTTTGGGGTGTCCCGTGCCCGTTTTTGGGGTGTCCCGTGCCCGTTTTTGGGGTGTCCCGTACCCTGCTCCAGCGCCAGCCCCAGCGTGACCCGCCCGGTTCTGCCGGTGGCTCCGAAGATCGCGATCTTCATCCCCGGTGCCGTGAATCGAACCGGACTGAACCGAACCGGACTGAATCGAACCGAACCGAACCGGATCGAACCGAACCGAACCGAACCGGACTGAATTCGACCGGACCGAACCGAACCGGATCGAACCAGGAACGGGATCAAGATCGGGATCCGGGATCGGGATCCGGGATCGGGACCGAGACTCGAACCGGGACCGCGATCGGGACCGGAACCGAGACTGAAACCGGGATTCGAGATCGGGATCGGGAACTCCGCGATGGCTCCGAGGAGTTTTGGGAGGGAACTGGGAGGGAAGTGGGAGGGACTGGGAGGGACTGGGCGGGGCGGGACGGCCTCCGTTCGCTCGGTTCCGGTGCAGCCGCCCCTGTCGGGATGGTCCCGGTCCATATTTGAGCCCAGTCCGTATTCGATCCCAGTCTATATAATCTCAGTCCAGTTTATCCCAGTCTGTACAGTCCGAGTCCATTCGATCCCAGTCCATATCTGATCCCACTCCACATTTGATCCAAGTCCATCTTTGATCTTAGTCTATATAATTTCAGTCCAGTTTACCCAGTTAGGATTATCCCATTCTGTATTTGATCCCACTTCGTATTTCATCCCATTCCATATTTGTTCCCAATCCATATTTAATCCCAGTCCATATTTGATCCCAGTCCTTATTTGATTCCAGTCCATATTTGATCCCAGTCGTAATTTCATCCCAGCCCAGTCTATCCCAGTCCATAGTTGATCTTAGTCCATATTTGATCTCAATCCATTTTTTATCCCAATTCATATTTGATCCCAGTCTAAATAATCTCCATCCAGTTTCTCGCAGTGTTTACAATCCCAGTAAATATTTGATCCCAGCCCATATTTCATGCCATTCCATATTTGTTCCCAATCCATATTAAATCTCAGTTCCTATTTGATCCCAGTCCATATTTCATCCCAGTCTAAATAATCTCAGTCAAGTTTATCCCAGTCTATACAATCCCAGTCCATATTTGATCCCAGTCCATATGTGATCCCAGTCCATATAATCTCAGTCCAGTTTATCCCAGTCAGGACGATCCCAGTCCATAGAATCCCAGTCCATATTTGATTCCAGTCTGAATAATCTCAGTCCATTTTATCCCACTCTTCACAATCCCAGTCCGAATTTGATCCCAGTCCATATTTTACCCCAGTTCCATATTTGATCCCAGTCCTGATTTGATCCCAATCCATATTTAATCCCACTCCATATTTGATGCCAATCTATATTTAATCCCAGTTCTTATTTGATCCCATTCCATATTTAATCCCAGTCCATAGTTTATCCCAGTCCCTATTTCATCCCAGTCCATATTTGATCCCAGTCCAAAGCTGATCCCAATGCAAAGTTGATCCCATTCTAAATAATCTGTCCAGTTTATCCCAGTCTATACAATCCCAGTCAATATTAGATCCCAGTCCTGGGTTTATCTAAGTCCATATTTGATCTTAGTCAATATTTGATCCCAATCTATTTGATCCCAGTCCATATTTCATCCCAGTCCATAAGATCCCAGGCCATAATTGATCCCAGTCCATATTTCATCCCAGTCCATATTTGATCCCAGTCCATAAGATCCCAGGCCATATTTGATCCCAATCCATATTTGACCCCAGTCCATTTTTTATCCCAATTCATATTTGATCCCAGACCATATTTGAGCCCAGTCCATATTTGATCCAAATCTATTTAATCCCACTCCCTAATTGATCCCACTCCATATTTGATTCCAAACCTTATTTAATCCAAGTCCACATTTAATCCCAGTCCATATTTAATCCCAGTCCCTAATTGATCTCACTCCATATTTAATCCCAGTCCACATTTGATCCCAGTCCATATTTAATCCCAGTCCCTAACTGATCTCACTCCATATTTAATCCCAGTCATTATCGCTCTGCATACATTCCAAAAGTCTGGAATTCCAGCTCCCAACCTTGAAGGCAAATGGAGCAAAATCCTACAGAGACATTTCCCTGCCAGCCCTCAGGACTTCAGCTCCTGGGACTGGGAATTAAAATATTAACCAGGAAATATAATAATAAAAAATCAGGGGAGGGTCGGTGGGGACAGAGGGGTCAATGAAATCAGGCAAGGGGTCAATAAAATCAGGCAAGGGGTCAATTAAATCAGGTAAGGGGTCAATTAAATCAGGGCAGGGTCTCTGGTGGTCCCAGGGTCAAGGGAGACACTGAGAGAGAAACAGAGCAGGCAAAGAGAGGCAGGAGAGAAAAGGGGACACGAACACAATGAGCTGAGCAGGCGGCACTGTGCAAACAGAACTGCAATGGACTGAACACGAACGGGAGAGAAATCTGTAACTCTGAGAGTTTTATTTGCTATCAAATACACCCCACACACCCAGCCCCACACAATCCCCACCCCACCGCTCTAATTGAGATCCCACTACTGTCAATCACAGGCTGGCTGTAGAATCGAGGAAAATTTGTACGGCATGGAGTTTTTCTCAGGAGAGATTGAGCATTCTGGGGCAAGACTGAGCTGTTTTCACTGGGATTTGAGTCGTTTTGAGGTGACAGATTCATCTCTCTTGGCTTCTGGACTGCAAAGAGATCGAGAAGAGAAAAAAATTAGGGTGATATTAAAAGGAGAAGCAGCCAGGTGTGTTCCCAGCATGGATCACAGGGAATGTGAGCGACCAGGGCTGTGCCCAAAGTGCCTCCTCCGGTGGGGGATGGAGCTGGAGCAGCGCACGAAGCTCTGCCCGCACTCGGGGCACTCGCAGTGCTTCCCTTAGTGGTGCCTCCGTTGGTGTCGGGTCAACATAGAGCTCTGTGAGAAGCTCTTCCCACACTGGGGACACTCGTAGGGCCTCTCCCCGGTGTGGATGCGCCGGTGGGTGACGAGGATGGAGTTGTACTTGAATCCCTTCCCACAGTCGGGGCAGCGGAAGGGCCTCTCCTCTGAGTGAATCCGATAGTGCTGGAGGAGATGAGAGCTGGTCCGAAACCTCTTCCTGCATTTATCACACTCGTAGGGCCTCTCCCCAGTGTGGATGCGCCGGTGGGTGACGAGGCTGGAGTTGTGCTTGAATCCTTTCCCACAGTCGGGGCATTGGAAGGGCCTCTCCTCTCTGTGAATCCAATAGTGCTTGAGGAGATCAGAACTGCACTGAAACGCCTTCCCACACTTGGAACACTTGTAGGGCCTCTCCCCAGTGTGAGTCTTCTGGTGCCTGATCAGGCTGGAGCGCTGGCTGAAGCTCTTCCCACACTCCCCACACTCGTAGGGCCTCTCCCCAGTGTGAATCCTCTGGTGTTCGATCAGGTCGCTGTTCCACCTGAAGCTCTTCCCACACTCCCCGCACGTGTGGGGCTTCTCCCCATCACGGAGCTGCTCACGGAGCACCAGCTCCGAGCTCTGGCTCCATCTCCGGCCGCCTTCCCGGCCCAGGCCGCCTCTTTCCCCCTCACATCCCCGCCAGCTGCCTTTGCAGCCCCTCCTCGTGCGGCATCTCCGCGCCTTTTCCTCCCCGTTGCCTTCCTGCGCCGTGGAGCCGCTCAAAACGGCCTCTTCCACCAGCTCCTGCCGCGGGCATTTCTCCTCCCTGCTCTCCATGCTCAGCTCCTGCTCTGCGGGAGGAAGGACAAGGACACCATGCGATTTGCCTCCGTGCCACAGCCGAGGGCAACGAGATCCCCCCAGGGCGTCCCAGTGTCCATTTTTGGGGGTGCCCGTGCCCGTTTTTGGGGTGCCCCGTGCCCATTTTTGTGGTCCCTCCATTCCCATTTTTTGGGGTCCCAAGTTCCCCCAAGTTCACACACATTTTAGGTTCCCTGTGCCCATTTTTGGGCTGCCTGTGTCCATTTCTGGGGTCCCTCCTTTCCCGAATTTGGGGTCCCAAATTCCCCCAATTTTCGGGATCCCAGTGCCCGTTTTGGGGTGTCCCGTGCCCGTTTTTGGGGTGTCCCGTACCCTGCTCCAGCGCCAGCCCCAGCCTGACCCGCCCGGTTCTGCCGGTGGCTCCGAAGATCGCGATCTTCATCCCGGGTGCCATGAACCGAACCGGACTGTACCGGACCAGACAGAAACGGATCGAACGGAACCGAACCGGATCGAACCGAACCGGATCGAACCAGGAACGGAATCGAGATCGGGATCCGGGATCGGGATTTGGGATCGGGACCGAGACTCGAACCGGGACCGCGATCGGGACCGGAACCGAGACTGAAACCGGGATTCGAGATCGGGATCGGCACCGGGAGCTCCTCGATGGCTCCGAGGAGTTTTGGGAGGGAACTGGGAGGGAAGTGGGAGGGACTGGGGGTAACTGGGAGGAACGGGGAGGGACGGGGAGGAACAGGGAGGGACTGGGCGGGCGGGACGGCCTCGGTTCGCTCGGTTCCGGAGCAGCCGCCCCTGTCGGGATGGTCCCGGTCCATATTTGAGCCCAGTCCGTATTTGATCCCAGTCTATTTGATCCCAGACCACATTTGATCCCACTCCATATTTAATCCCAGTCCCTAACTGATCTCACTCCATATCTAATCCCAGTCCTTATCGCCCTGCACACATTCCAAAAGTCTGGAATTCCAACTCCCAGCCAGTAAAAGATGTTGTGGGCCTTGAAGGCAAATGGAGCAAAATCCTACAGAGACATTTCCCTGCCAGCCCTCAGGACGTCAGCTCCTGGGACTGGGAATTAAAATAATAATCGGGAAATGAAATAAAAAACAATCAGGGGAGGGTAGGTGGGGACAGAGGGGTCAATTAAATGAGGCCAGGATCAATTAAATCAGGCAAGGGGTCAATTAAATCAGGGCAGGGGTCAATTAAATCAGGGCAGGTGCCAATTAAATCAGGCAAGGGGTCAATTAAATCAGGGCAAGGGTCAATTAAATCAGGGCAGGTTTCAATGAAATCAGGCAAGGGGCCAATTAAATCAGGGCAGGGTCTCTGGTGGTCCCAGGGTCAAGGGAGACACTGAGAGAGAAACAGAGCAGGCAAAGAGAGGCAGGAGAGAAAAGGGGACACGAACACAATGAGCTGAGCAGGCGGCACTGTGCAAACAGAACTGCAACGGACTGAACATGAACGGGAGAGAAATCTGTAACTCTGAGAGTTTTATTTGCTATCAAATACATCCCACACGCCCAGCCCCACACAATCCCCACCCCACCGCTCTAATTGAGATCCCACTACTGTCAATCACAGGCTGGCTGTAGAATCGAGGAAAATTCGTATGGCATGGAGTTTTTCTCAGGAGGGATTGAGCATTCTGGGGCAAGACTGAGCTGTTTTCACTGGGATTTGAGACATTTTGAGGTGACAGATTCATCTCTCTTGGCTTCTGGAGTGCAAAGAGATCGAGAAGAGAAAAATATTAAGGTGATATTAAATGGAGAACCAGCCAGATGTGTTGCCAACATGGATCACAGGGAATGTCAGTGACCAGGGCTGTGCCCAAAGTGCCTCCTCCGGTGGGGGATGGAGCTGGAGCAGCGCACGAAGCTCTGCCCGCACTCGGGGCACTCGCAGCGCTTCCCTTACCGGTGCGTCCGTTGGTGTTGGGTCAAGTTAGAGCTGCTGGAGAAGCTCTTCCGACACTGGAGACACTCGTAGGGCCTCTCCCCAGTGTGGATGCGACAGTGGGTGACGAGGATGGAGTTGTACTTGAATCCCTTCCCGCAGTCGGGGCAGCGGAAGGGCCTCTCCTCTGTGTGAATCCGATAGTGGTAGAGGAGCTGATAGCTGGTCCGAAATCTCTTCCTGCATTTATCACACTCGTAGGGCCTCTCCCCAGTGTGGATGCGCTGGTGGGTGATGAGGTGGGACTTCTTCTTGTATCCCTTCCCACAGTCGGGGCATTGGAAGGGCCGCTCCTCTCTGTGAATCCAATAGTGCTGGAGGAGATTAGAGCTGCTCTGAAACGCCTTCCCACACAGGGAACACTTGTAGGGCCTCTCCCCAGTGTGAGTCATCTGGTGCCTGATCAGGCTGGCCCTCTGGCTGAAGCTCTTCCCACACTCCCCACACTCGTAGGGCTTCTCCCCACTGTGGATCCTCTGGTGCCTGATCAGTTCGGAGTTCCACCTGAAGCTCTTCCCACACTCCCCGCACGTGTGCGGCTTCTCCCCATCACGGAGCTGCTCACGGAGCACCAGCTCCGAGCTCTGGCTCCATCTCCGGCCGCCTTCCCGGCCCAGGCCGCCTCTTTCCCCCTCACATCCCCGCCAGCTGCCTTTGCAGCCCCTCCTCGTGCGGCATCTCCGCGCCTTTTCCTCCCCGTTGCCTTCCTGCGCCGTGGAGCCGCTCAAAACGGCCTCTTCCACCAGCTCCTGCCGCGGGCATTTCTCCTCCCTGCTCTCCATGCTCAGCTCCTGCTCTGGGCGAGGAAGGACAAGGACACCATGCGATTTGCCTCCGTGCCACAGCCGAGGGCAACGAGATCCCCCCGGGGCGTCCCCGGCAGGACGGCACCGCCACCCCCCGATGTCCCCCCGAGGGGCCTTTTCCGCTCAGCCTTGGACTTCTTCATTCTCCAAACATCCCCCCAAAAACCCAACCCAGGGACCCCCCGGGATATCAGAGCCGGGCTCCCCCTCCCTGCTCACAGGCGCGATGCGGGGGCGATGATCCCACAGGTGGGGGCTGCGAATTCAGGCACGGTCGACCGCGTGGATCCGTCCGCTCAGCCTTGATCCGCCTTTGTCCCTCCTCTTCCTCTTCCTCTTCCTCCCGCTCCTCCTCTTCCTTTCCCCCTTCCGCTCCTCAGCCTTAACTCCGCCTTCTTCTCCTCTTCCATCCCGCCGCTTCCATCGCTTCTCCTCCTCCTGCTCCCTAACCCCACCTTCTTCTTCTCCTCCCATCGCTGCTCTCTTTCCGCCTTCATCCGTCCTCTTCCATTTCTGCTTGCCCTGCTCCTCTGCCCAAACCGGCTCCAACCGTGAGGGGAAAGGGGGCGGGGAAAGGGCGGGAACCGTGAGGGGAAAGGGGGCAGGGAAAGGGCGGGAACCGTGAGGGGAAAGGGGCGGGCTCAGGCCAAGGGCGGTAACTGTGAGGGGACACTCTGGGAGGCGGCACTCTGCGAACAGAACTGCAACGGTCTGAACATGAACGGAAAAGAAAGTTGTAAGTCGCAGAATTTTATTTGCTGTCAAATACATGTTGCTCAGCCAGCCCATAACAATCCACATCCCTGAGGTTGAGCAGCGCACGAAGCTCTGCCCGAACTCGGGGCACTCGCTGGGCTTCCCTGACTGGTGCCTTCGTTGTTATCAGGTCAAATTAGAGCACTGTGAGAAGCTCTTCCCACACTGGGGACACTCGTAGGGCCTCTCCGCTGTGAGGATGCGCTGGTGGGTGATCAGGTGGGACTTCTGCCTGAATCCCTTCCCACGCTCAGGGCATTGGAAGGGTCTCTCCTCTCTGTGAATCCAATAGTCCTTTAGGAGATGGGTGCTGGTCAGAAACCTCTTCCTGCATTTGTCACACTCGAAGGGCCTCTCCCCTGTGTGGCTCCTCTGGTGCTTGTTCCGGTCAGAGCTCTGGCTGAAGCGCTTCCCACACACAGAACACTCGAAAGGCTTTTGCCCAGTGTGGATCCTCTGGTGCAGGATCAGGTGGGAGCTCTTAATGAAGCTCTTCCCACATTCCCCACACTTGTAGGGCCGTTCCCCAGTGTGGATCCTCTGGTGGTTGACCAGGTCCGGACTCCATCTGAAGCTCTTCCCACACTCCCCACACGTGTGGGGCTTCTCCCCAGTGTGGGGCCTCTGGTGCTGGATCAGGTTGCATTTTCTCCTGAAGCTCTTCCCACACTCCCCGCACGTGTGGGGCTTCTCCCCATCACGGAGCTGCTCACGGAGCACCAGCTCCAAGTCCCACTGTTCCCGGTGTTTGGGGTCCCAAATTCCCCCAAACTCCCCCAAGTTTTGGGGTCCCAGTGTCCATTTTTGGGGGTGCCCGTGCCCGTTTTTGGGGTGCCCCGTGCCCATTTTTGTGGTCCCTCCATTCCCATTTTTTTGGGTCCCAAGTTCCCCCAAGTTCTCACAAATTTCGGGCTCTCTGTGCCCATTTTTGGGCTGCCTGTGTCCATTTTTGGGCTCCGTCCATTCCCGAATTTGGGGTCCCAAATTCCCCCAATTTTCGGGATCCTAGTGCCCATTTTTGGGGTGTCCCGTGCCCGTTTTTGGGGTGTCCCATGCCCGTTTTTGGGGTGTCCCGTACCCTGCTCCAGCGCACGCCCCAGCGCGACCCGCCCGGTTCTGCCGGTGGCTCCGAAGATCGCGATCTTCATCCCCGGTGCCGTGAATCGAACCGAACCGGACCGAACCGCACCGAACCGAACCGGACGAAATCGAACCGAACCGAACCGAACCGGACTGAATCGAACCGAACCGGACCGAAGCGAACCGATCCGGACTGAATCGAACGGAACCGAACCGAACCGAACCGAACCGGATCGAACCAGGAACGGGATCAAGATCGGGATCCGGGATCGGGATTTGGGATCGGGACCGAGACTCGAACCGGAACCGCGATCGGGACCGGATCCGAGACTGAAACCGGGATTCGAGATCGGGATCGGGATCGGCACCGGGAGCTCCGCGATGGCTCCGAGGAGTTTTGGGAGGGAACTGGGAGGAACTGGGAGGAACTGGGAGGGACTGGGAGGAACTGGGAGGGACTGGTGGTTCGCTCGGTTCCGGTGCCGCCGCCCCTGTCGGGATGGTCCCGGTCCATATTTGATCCCAGTCCATATTTGAACCCAGGCCGTATTTCAGCCCCGTCTAAATAATCTCAGTCCATTTTATCCCAGTCTATACAAACCCAGTCAATATTAGATCCCAGTCCATAGTATATCTAAGCCCATATTTGATCTTAGTCAATATTTGATCCCAATCTATTTGATCTCAGTCCATATTTCATCCCAGTCCATAAGATCCCAGGCCATAATTGATCCCAGTCCATATTTCATCCCAGTCCATATTTGATCCCAGTCCATAAGATCCCAGGCCATATTTGATCCCAATCCATGATTGACCCCAGTCCATTTTTTATCCCAATTCATATTTGATCCCAGACCATATTTGAGCCCAGTCCATATTTGATCCAAATCTATTTAATCCCACTCCCTAATTGATCCCACTCCATATTTGATTCCAAACCTTATTTAATCCAAGTCCATATTTGATCCCAATCTATTTGATCCCAGACCACATTTGATCCCAGTCCATATTTAATCCCAGTCCCTAATTGATCTCACTCCATATTTAATCCCAGTCATTATCGTCCTGCACACATTCCAAAAGTCTGGAATTCCAGCTCCCAACCTTGAAGGCAAATGGAGCAAAATCCTACAGAGACATTTCCCTGCCAGCCCTCAGGACTGCAGCTCCTGGGACTGGGAATGAAAATATTAACCAGGAAATATAATAATAAAAAATCAGGGGAGGGTCGGTGGGGACAGAGGGGTCAATGAAATCAGGCAATGGGTCAATTAAATCAGGGGAGGGCTCAATTAAATCAGGTAAGGGGTCAATTAAGTCAGGGCAGCGTCTCTGGTGGTCCCAGGGTCAAGGGAGACACTGAGAGAGAAACAGAGAAGGCAAAGAGAGGCAGGAGAGAAAAGGGGACACGAACACAATGAGCTGAGCAGGCGGCACTGTGCAAACAGAACTGCAACGGACTGAACATGAACGGGAGAGAAATCTGTAACTCTGAGAGTTTTATTTGCTATCAAAGACACCCCACACGCCCAGCCCCACACAATCCCCACCCCACCGCTCTAATTGAGATCCCACTACTGTCAATCACAGGTTGGCTGTAGAATCGAGGATAATTTGTACAGCATGGAGTTTTTCTCAGGAGGGATTGAGCATTCTGGGGCAAGCCTGAGCTGTTTTCACTGGGATTTGAGTCGTTTTGAGGTGACAGATTCATCTCTCTTGGCTTCTGGACTGCAAAGAGATCGAGAAGAGTAAAAAATTAGGGTGAAATTAAATGGAGAAGCAGCCAGGTGTGTTCCCAGCATGGATCACAGGGAATGTGAGCGACCAGGGCTGTGCCCAAAGTGCCTCCTCCGGTGGGGGATGGAGCTGGAGCAGCGCACGAAGCTCTGCCCGCACTCGGGGCACTCGCAGGGCTTCCCTTAGTGGTGCCTCCGTTGGTGTCGGGTCAAGTTAGAGCTGCTGGAGAAGCTCTTCCCACACTGGGGACACTCGTAGGGCCTCTCCCCGGTGTGGATGCGCCGGTGGGTGAGGAGGGTGGAGTTGTACTTGAATCCCTTCCCACAGTCGGGGCAGCGGAACGGCCTCTCCTCTGAGTGAATCCGATAGTGCTGGAGGAGATGAGAGCTGGTCCGAAACCTCTTCCTGCATTTATCACACTCGTAGGGCCTCTCCCCTGTGTGGATGAGCCGGTGGGTGACGAGGCTGGAGTTGTGCATGAATCCTTTCCCACAGTCGGGGCATTGGAAGGGCCTCTCCTCTCTGTGAAACCAATAGTGCTTGAGGAGACCAAAACTGCACTGAAACGTCTTCCCACACTTGGAACACTTGTAGGGCCTCTCCCCAGTGTGAGTCTTCTGGTGCCTGATCAGGTTGGAGTTCCTGCTGAAGCTCTTCCCACACTCCCCACACTCGTAGGGCCTCTCCCCAGTGTGGATCCTCTGGTGTTCGATCAAGTCGCTGTTCCACCTGCAGCTCTTCCCACACTCCCCGCACGTGTGGGGCTTCTCCCCATCACGGAGCTGCTCACGGAGCACCAGCTCCGAGCTCTGGTTCCATCTCCGGCCGCCTTCCCGGCCCACGCCGCCTCTTTCCCCCTCACATCCCCGCCAGCTGCCTTTGCAGCCCCTCCTCGTGCGGCATCTCCGCGCCTTTTCCTCCCCGTTGCCTCCCTGCGCCGTGGAGCCGCTCAAAACGGCCTCTTCCACCAGCTCCTGCCGCGGGCATTTCTCCTCCCTGCTCTCCATGCTCAGCTCCTGCTCTGGGCGAGGAAGGACAAGGACACCATGCGATTTGCCTCCGTGCCACAGCCGAGGGCAACGAGATCCCCCCGGGGCGTCCCCGGCAGGACGGCACCGCCACCCCCCGATGTCCCCCCGAGGGGCCTTTTCCGCTCAGCCTTGGACTTCTTCATTCTCCAAACATCCCCCCAGAAACCCAACCCAGGGGCCCCCCGGGATATCAGGGCCGGGCTCCCCCTCCCAGCTCACCGGCGCGATGTGGGGCCGATGATCCCACAGGTGGGGGCTGCGAATTCAGGCACGGTCGACCGCGTGGATCCGTCCGCTCAGCCTTGATCCGCCTTTGTCCCTCCTCTTCCTTTTCCTCCCGCTCCTCCTCCTCCTTTCTCCCTCCCGCTCCTCAGCGTTATCTGCGCCTTCTTCTCCTCTTCCATCCCTTCTCCTCCTTCTCCTCCCTAACCCCACCTTCTTCTCCTCCTTCCATCGCTGCTCACTCTCCGCCTTCATCCCTCCCCTTCCATCTCCCCTAGCCCTGCTCCTCTCCCCAAACCGGCTGGAACCGTGAGGGGAAAGGGGGCAGGGAAAGGGCGGAACCGTGAGGGGAAAGGGGCGGGCTCAGGCCAAGGGCGGCAACTGTGAGGGGACGCTCTGGGAGGCGGCACTCTGCAAACAGAACTGCAACCGACTGAACATGAAGGGGAAAGAAAGTTGTAAGTCTCCGAATTTCATTTCCTGTCAAATACATCATGCTCAGCCAGCCCATAACAATCCACCTCCGTGAGTTGGAGCAGCGCACGAAGCTCTTCCCGCACTCGGGGCACTTGCACGGCTTCCTTTCGTGGTGCTTCCGTTCGTGTCGGGTCAAGTGAGAGCTGCTGGAGAAGCTCTTCCCACACTGGGGACACTCGTAGGGCCTCTCCCCAGTGTGGATGCGCCGGTGGGTGACGAGGGAGGAGCTGTGTTGAATCCCTTCCCACAGTCGGGGCAGCAGAACGGCCTCTCCTCTGAGTGAATCCGATAGTGCAGGAGGAGATGAGAGCAGGTCCGAAACCTCTTCCTGCATTTATCACACTCGTAGGGCCTCTCCCCTGTGTGGATCTTTTGGTGCGTGATCAGATTGTTGCGCTGGCTGAAGCTCTTCCCACACTCCCCACACTCGTAGGGCCTCTCCCCAGTGTGCATTCTCTGGTGCCTGATCAGTTCGCATTTCCACCTGAAGCTCTTCCCACACTCCCCGCACGTGTGGGGCTTCTCCCCATCACGGAGCTGCTCACGGAGCACCAGCTCCGAGCTCTGGCTCCATCTCCGGCCGCCTTCCCGGCCCACGCCGCCTCTTTCCCCCTCACATCCCCGCCAGCTGCCTTTGCAGCCCCTCCTCGTGCGGCATCTCCGCGCCTTTTCCTCCCCGTTGCCTCCCTGCGCCGTGGAGCCGCTCAAAACGGCCTCTTCCACCAGCTCCTGCCGCGGGCATTTCTCCTCCCTGCTCTCCATGCTCAGCTCCTGCTCTGGGCGAGGAAGGACAAGGATACCATGCGATTTGCCTCCGTGCCACAGCCGAGGGCAACGACATCCCCCCGGGGCGGCCCCGGCAGGACGGCACCGCCACCCCCCGATGTCCCCCCGAGGGGCCTTTTCCGCTCAGCCTTGGACTTCTTCATTCTCCAAACATCCCCCCAAAAACCCAACCCAGGGACCCCCCGGGATATCAGAGCAGGGCTCCCCCTCCCTGCTCACCGGCGCGATGCGGGGAGCGATGATCCCACAGGTGGGGGCTGCCAATTCAGGCAGGGTCGACCGCGCGGATCCGTCTGCTCAGCGTTAATCAGCGTTTGTCCCTCCTCTTCCTCTTCCTCCCGCTCCTCCTCTTCCTTCAAACCACCCCCTGCTCCTCCCCCGACCCCGCCTCCTCCTCTCCTTTCATCCCTGCCCTTCCCTCCCTCCTCCTACTCCCCCAGCAGCAGCCGCGCTCTCCGTGCCCCGTTCCCGCAGCCCTCGCAGCCCGTGGCAGGAGCGCGGATGGAGCCGGGACAGGTCGGGATGGGCAGCGCGGGGCTCTCGGCTGCTCCCAGCCGCTGCGGGAGGGGGGAACCCGGCCCGGGCCAAAGGAGAGGCAAACTGGGCAAACTGGGGGCTGCCCATCCAAACTGGGCCTTGCTGGGGACCCTGCCTGGCCACTGCCAGCCCTTGGGGCTCCTCTCGGCACATCCGCCACGGGGGAACGCACACAGGGCTGGGGCATCCCAGCAGTGGCAGCACTGCCAGGGACTGGGCTGCGCTGGGATGGTACGGGGAGTGACTGGGGCTGTACTGGTTCTGTACTGACATCATACTGGGGTCGCGCTGGGAGGGACTGGGGCTGTACTGGTTCTGTACTGACACTGGGATAATAGTGAGTTTGTACTGACATCATTCTGAGATCACACTGCCTTCCCAGGGCGGATTCCGATCGCTCTCATGGACACTGCGATCATACTGGGGTCCCCCGGGGTCCTCCTCCATGGTGAGCGGCTCGATGGGGCGGGGGGCGATGATCCCACAGGTGGGGGCTGCAAATTCAGGCAGGACTCGGCCGTTCGCCGCCATCAGCTCAGCATCGATCCGTCTGTCTCCCTCCTCTTCCTCCCCCTCCTCCTCTTCCATCCCCCCTCCCGCTCCTCAGCGTTATCTCCGCCTCCTTCTCCTCTTCTATCCTGCCCTTTCCAATCCTTCTCCTCCTGCTCCCTAACCCCACCTCCTTCGCCTCCTTCCATCGCTGCTCTCTCTCCGCCTTCAGCCCTCCTCCTCTCCCCTAGCTCTGCTCCTCTCCCCTAACCGGCTGGAACCGTGAGGGGAAAGGGGGCGGGGAAAGGGCGGAACCGTGAGGGGAAAGGGGCGGGCTCAGGCCAAGGGCGGCAACTGTGAGGGGACACTCTGGGAGGCGGCACTCTGCGAACAGAACTGCAACGGACTGAACATGAACGGGAGAGAAATCAGTAAGTCTGAAAGTTTTATTTGCTGTCAAATACATCTCACACAGCCAGCCCGACACACTCCCCACCCCAGTCTCCAATTTGGGATCGCACTTCTCCGAATCTTCTTCCACCTCTATCTCGCTCTGGTGGGTGTGGAATTATGAGAGTCTGTTGTGGGATTGAGGTTTTTTGAGGTGGGTTTGCGCACTTTTAGGGTAAGACTGAGCTTTTTTCACTGGGATCTCAGTGGTTTTGATGTGACAGATGTAACTAAATCGGCTTTTGGAATGCAAAGAGATTGACAAGTGAAAGAAACTAAGAAGAAACCAAAAGTAGAAGCAGGCAGGTATGTTCCCAGCATCGATCACAGGGAAGGTGACCAACCGGGGCTGTGCCCAAAGTGCCTCCTCCAGTGGGGGATGGAGCTGGAGCAGCGCACGAAGCTCTGCCCGCACTCGGGGCTCTAATAGGGCTTCACTCACCGGTGCCGCCGTTGGTGTCGGGTCAAGTTAGAGCTGCTGGAGAAGCTCTTCCCACACTGGGGACACTCGTAGGGCCTCTCCCTGGTGTGGATGCGCCGGTGTCTGACGAGGGTGGAGTTGTACTTGAATCCCTTACCACAGTCGGGGCAGCGGAAGGGCCTCTCCTCTGAGTGAATCCGATAGTGCACGAGGAGATCGCGACTGGTCCGAAACCTCTTTCTGCATTTATCACACTCGTAGGGCCTCTCCCCAGTGTGGATGCGCCGGTGGGTGACGAGGGTGCAGTTGTGCTTGAATCCCTTCCCGCAGTCGGGGCATTGGAACGGCCTCTCCTCTCTGTGAATCCAATAGTGCTTAAAGAGATCAGACCTGCTCTGAAACGCCTTCCCACACTTGGAACACTTGTAGGGCCTCTCCCCAGTGTGAGTCTTCTGGTGTCTGATCAGGTGGGAGCTGATGCTGAAGCTCTTCCCACACTCCCCACACTCATAGGGCCTCTCCCCAGTGTGGGTCCTCTGGTGCCTGATCAGTTCGCATTTCCACCTGAAGCTCTTCCCACACTCCCCGCACGTGTGGGGCTTCTCCCCATCACGGAGCTGCTCACGGAGCACCAGCTCCGAGCTCTGGCTCCATCTCCGGCCGCCTTCCCGGCCCAGGCCGCCTCTTTCCCCCTCACATCCCCGCCAGCTGCCTTTGCAGCCCCTCCTCGTGCGGCATCTCCGCGCCTTTTCCTCCCCGTTGCCTTCCTGCGCCGTGGAGCCGCTCAAAACGGCCTCTTCCACCAGCTCCTGCCGCGGGCATTTCTCCTCCCTGCTCTCCATGCTCAGCTCCTGCTCTGGGCGAGGAAGGACAAGGACACCATGCGATTTGCCTCCGTGCCACAGCCGAGGGCAACGACATCCCCCCGGGGCGTCCCCGGCAGGACGGCACCGCCACCCCCCGATGTCCCCCCGAGGGGCCTTTTCCGCTCAGCCTTGGACTTCTTCATTCTCCAAACATCCCCCCAGAAACCCAACCCAGGGGCTGCCGGGGATATCAGGGCCGGGCTCTCCGTCCCTGCTCACGTGCGCGATGCGGGGGGCGATGATCCCACAGGTGGGAGTGCGAATTCAGGCTGGTCGACCGCGTGGATCCGTCCGCTCAGCCTTGATCCGCCTTTGTCCCTCCTCTTCCTCTTCCTCCCGCTCCTCCTCTGCCATCCCCCCCTCCCGCTCCTCAGCGTTGTCTCCCCATCCTTCTCCTCTTCCATCCCGCCCCTTCCATCCCTTCTCCTCCTGCTCCCTAACCCCACCTCCTTCGACTCCTTCCATCGCTGCTCTCTCCGCCTTCATCCCTCCCCTTCCATCTCCACTACCCCTGTTCCTCTCCCCTAACCGGCTGGAACCGTGAGGGGAAAGGGGGCAGGGAAAGGGCGGAACCGTGAGGGGAAAGGGGGCAGGGAAAGGGCGGGAACCGTGAGGGGAAAGGGGGCAGGGAAATGGCGGAACCGTGAGGGGAAAGGGGGCAGGGAAATGGCGGAACCGTGAGGGCAAAGGGGCGGGCTCAGGCCAAGGGCGGCAACTGTGAGAGGACACTCTGGGAGGCGGCACTCTGCAAACAGAACTGCAACGGACTGAACATGAACGGGAAAGAAAGTTGCAAGTCTCAGAGTTTTATTTGCTGTCAAATACGTCATGCTCAGCCAGCCCATAACAATCCACATCCGTGAGGTTGAGCAGCGCACGAAGCTCTGCCCGCACTCCGGGGCACTTGCAGGGCTTCCCTCACTGGTGCTTCGTTGTTATCAGGTCAAATTAGAGCTCTGTGAGAAGCTCTTCCCACACTGGGGACACTGGTAGGGCCTCTCCCCTGTGTGGATGCGCCGGTGGGTGACGAGGGTGGAGTTGTGCTGGAATCCCTTCCCACAGTCGGGGCAGCAGAACGGCCTCTCCTCTGAGTGAATCCGAAAGTGCAGGAGGAGATGAGAGCTGGTCCAACACCTCTTCCTGCATTTATCACACTCGTAGGGCCTCTCCCCTGTGTGGATGCGCTGGTGGGTGATCAGGTGGGACTTCTGCCTGAATCCCTTCCCACACTCAGGGCATTGGAAGGGTCTCACCTCTCTGGGAATCCAATAGTGCTTGAGGAGATAGATGCTGGTCAGAAACCTCTTCCTGCATTTGTCACACTCATAGGGCATCTCCCCAGTGTGGGTCCTCTGCTGCACGATCAGTTCGGAGTTCCACCTGAAGCTCTTCCCACACTCCCCGCACGTGTGGGGCTTCTCCCCATCACGGAGCTGCTCACGGAGCACCAGCTCCAAGTCCCACTGTTCCCGGTTTTTGGGGTCCCAAATTCCCCCAAACTCCCCAAAGCTTTTTGGTCCCAGTGTCCATTTTTGGAGATCCCGTGCCCGTTTCGGGGGTGCCCCGTGCCCATTTCTGTGGTCCCTCCATTCCCATTTTTTGGGATCCCAAGTTCCCCCAAGTTCACACACATTTTAGGTTCCCTGTGCCCATTTTTGGGGTCCCTCCATTCCCGAATTTGGGGTCCCAAATTGCCCCAATTTTCGGGATCCCAGTGCCCGTTTTTGGGGTGTCCCGTTCCCGTTTTTGGGGTGTCCCTTACCCTGCTCCAGCGCCAGCCCCAGCGTGACCCGCCCGGTTCTACCGGTGGATCCGAACATTGCGATCTTCATCCCCGGTGCCGTGAACCGAACCGAACCGAACCGAACCGGATCGAAGCGGGAACGGGATCGAGACCGGGATCCGGGATCGGAATTTGGGATCAGGACCGAGACTCGAACTGGGACCGCGATCGGGACCGGAACCGAGACTGAAACCGGGATTCGAGATCGGGATCGGGATCGGCACCGGGAGCTCCGCGATGGCTCCGAGGAGTTTTGGGAGGGAACTGGGAGGAACGGGGAGGAACTGGAAGGGACTGGGAGGGACTGGGGGTAACTGGGAGGGACTGGGTGGGAAGTGGGAGGGACTGGGAGGGACTGGGAGAAACGGGGAGGGAACTGGGAGGGACTGGGTGGGAAGTGGGAGGAACTGGGAGGGACTGGGAGGGACTGGGCGGGGCGGGACGGCCTCGGTTCCCTCGGTTCCGGTGCCGCCGCCCCTGTCGGGATTGTCCCGGTCCATATTTGAGCCCAGTCCGTATTCGATCCCAGTCTATATAATCTCAGTCCAGTTTATCCCAGTCTGTACAGTCCGAGTCCATTCGATCCCAGTCCAGGTTTTATCCCAGTCCATATTTGTTCCCAATCTCTACTTAATCCCAGTCCATAGTTGATCCCAGTCCATATCTGATCCCACTCCACATTTGATCCAAGTCCATCTTTGATCTTAGTTTATATAATCTCAGTCCAGTTTATCCTAGTCAGGATTACCCCAGTCTATATTTGATCCCAATTCGTATTTCATCCCATTCCATATTTGTTCCCAATCCATATTTAATCCCAGTCCATATTTAATCCAGTCCCGATTTGATCCCAGCCCAGTTTATCCCAGTCCGTTGTTGATCTTAGTCCATATATGACCCCAGTCCATTTTTTATCCCAATTCATATTTCATCCCAGTCTATATAATCTCAGTCCAGTTTATCTCACTCTCTAGGATCCCAATTCCTATCTGATCCCAATCCATATCTGACTCCAGTCTATATAATCCCAGTCCAGTTTATCCCAGTCAGGATTATCCCAGTCTATATTTGATCCCAGTTCGTATTTGATCCCCATCCACAGTTGATCACAGTCTCTATTTGCTCCCACTCCATAGTTGATCCCAGTCCAGATTATCCCAGTCAGTATGGTCCCAATCCATAGGATTCCCAGTCCATATTTGATCCCAGTCCATATTTGACCCCGTCCAAATGATCCCAATCCGTATTTGATCTGAATCCATATTTGACCCCAGTCCATTTTTTATCCCAATTCATATTTGATCCCAGACCATATTTGAGCCCAGTCCATATTTGATCCAAATCTATTTAATCCCACTCCCTAATTGATCCCAGTCCATATTTGATTCCAAACCTTATTTAATCCAAGTCCACATTTGATCCCAATCTATTTGATCCGAGTCCACATTTGATCCCAGTCCATATTTAATCCCAGTCCACATTTGATCCCAGTCCATATTTAATCCCAGTCCCTAATTGATCTCACTCCATATTTAACCCCAGTCATTATTGCCCAGCACACATTCCAAAAGTCTGGAATTCCAGCTCCCAACCTTGAAGGCAAATGGAGCAAAATCCTCCAGAGACATTTCCCTGCCAGCCCTCAGGACTTCAGCTCCTGGGACAGGGAATTAAAATATTAACCAGGAAATATAATAATAAAAAATCAGGGGAGGGTCGGTGGGGACAGAGGGGTCAATTAAATCAGGCAATGGGTCAATTAAATCAGGGGAGGCGTCAATTAAATCATGCAATGGGTCAATTAAATCAGGCAAGGGGTCAATTAAATCAGGGCAGGGGCCAATTAAATCAGGGCAGGGTCTCTGGTGGTCCCAGGGTCAAGGGAGACACTGAGAGAGAAACAGAGCAGGCAAAGAGAGGCAGGAGAGAAAAGGGGACACGAACACAATGAGCTGAGCAGGCGGCACTGTGCAAACAGAACTGCAACGGACTGAACATGAACGGGAGAGAAATCTGTAACTCTGAGAGTTTTATTTGCTATCAAATACATCCCACACACCCAGCCCCACACAATCCCCACCCCACCGCTCTAATTGAGATCCCACCACTGTCAATCACAGGCTGGCTGTAGAATCGAGGAAAATTTGTACGGCATGGAGTTTTTCTCAGGAGGGATTGAGCATTCTGGGGTAAGACTGAGCTGCTTTCACTGGGATTTGAGTCGTTTTGAGGTGACAGATTCATCTCTCTTGGCTTTTGGACTGCAAAGAGATCGAGAAGAGAAAAAAATTAGGGTGATATTAAAAGGAGAAGCAGCCAGGTGTGTTCCCAGCATGGATCACAGGGAATGTGAGCGACCAGGGCTGTGCACAAAGTGCCTCCTCCGGTGGGGGATGGAGCTGGAGCAGCGCACGAAGCTCTGCCCGCACTCGGGGCACTCGCAGGGCTTCCCTCACCGGTGCCTCCGCTGGTGTTGGGTCAAGTGAGAGCTCCTGGAGAAGCTCTTCCCACACTGGGGACACTCGTAGGGCCTCTCCCCAGTGTGGATGCGCCGGTGGGTGACGAGGATGGAGTGGTACTTGAATCCCTTCCCACAGTCGGGGCAGCAGAACGGCCTCTCCTCTGAGTGAATCCGATAGTGCAGGAGGAGATGAGAGCTGGTCTGAAACCTCTTCCTGCATTTATCACACTCGTAGGGCCTCTCCCCTGTGTGGATGCGCCGGTGAATGATGAGGGTGGAGTTCTTCTTGTATCCCTTCCCACACTCAGGGCATTGGAAGGGCCTCTCCTCTGTGTGAGTCTGATAGTGCTCGATGAGATGGGACCTGCTCTGAAACGCCTTCCCACACTTGGAACACTTGTAGGGCCTCTCCCCAGTGTGGATCCTTTGGTGCCTGATCAGGTGGGAGCTGATGCTGAAGCTCTTCCCACACTCCCCACACTCGTAGGGCCTCTCCCCAGTGTGAATCCTCTGGTGCTTGATCAGTTCGCTGTTCCATCTGAAGCTCTTCCCACACTCCCCGCACGTGTGGGGCTTCTCCCCATCACGGAGCTGCTCACGGAGCACCAGCTCCGAGCTCTGGCTCCATCTCCGGCCGCCTTCCCGGCCCACGCCGCCTCTTTCCCCCTCACATCCCCGCCAGCTGCCTTTGCAGCCCCTCCTCGTGCGACATCTCCGCGCCTTTTCCTCCCCGTTGCCTTCCTGCGCCGTGGAGCCGCTCAAAACGGCCTCTTCCACCAGCTCCTGCCGCGGGCATTTCTCCTCCCTGCTCTCCATGCTCAGCTCCTGCTCTGGGCGAGGAAGGACAAGGACACCATGCGATTTGCCTCCGTGCCACAGCCGAGGGCAACGAGATCCCCCCGGGGCGTCCCGGGCAGGACGGCACCGCCACCCCACGATGTCCCCCCGAGGGGCCTTTTCCGCTCAGCCTTGGACTTCTTCATTCTCCAAACATCCCCCCAAAAACCCAACCCAGGGACATCCTGGGATATCAGAGCAGGGCTCCCCCTCCCTGCTCACCTGCGCGATGCGGGGGGCGATGATCCCACAGGTAGGGGCTGCGAATTCAGGCAGGGTCGACCGCGGGGATCCGTCCGCTCAGCCTTGATCCGCCTTTGTCCCTCCTCTTCCTCTTCCTCCCGCTCCGGCTCTTCCGTCCCTCCTCCCGCTCCTCAGCGTTATCTCCGCCTTCTTCTCCTCTTCCATCCCGCCCCTTCCATCCCTTCTCCTCCTCCTCCTCCCTAAACCCACCTTCTTCTTCTCCTCCCATCGCTGCTCACTCTCCGCCTTCATCCCGCCTCTTCCATCTCCGGTTGCCCTGCTCCTCTCCCCAAACCGGCTGGAACCGTGATGGGAAAGGGGGCAGGGAAATGGCGGAACCGTGAGGGGAAAGGGGCGGGCTCAGGCCAAGGGCCGCAACTGTGAGGGGACGCTCTGGGAGGCGGCACTCTGCAAACAGAACTGCAACGGACTGAACATGAACGGGAAAGAAAGTTGTAAGTCTCAGAGTTTTATTTGCTGTCAAATACATCATGCTCAGCCAGCCCATAACAATCCACATCCCTGAGGTTGAGCAGCGCACGAAGCTCTGCCCGCACTCCGGGGCACTTGCAGGGCTTCCCTCTCTGGTGCCTTCGTTGTTATCAGGTCAAATTAGGGCACTGTGAGAAGCTCTTCCCACACTGGGGACACTCGTAGGGCCTCTCCGCTGTGCGGATGCGCCGGTGGGTGACGAGGGAGGAGTTGTGCTGGAATCCCTTCCCACAGTCGGGGCAGCGGAACGGCCTCTCCTCTGAGTGAATCCGAAAGTGCAGGAGGAGATGAGAGCTGGTCCGAAACCTCTTCCTGCATTTGTCACACTCGAAGGGCCTCTCCCCTGTGTGGCTCCTCTGGTGCTTGTTCAGGGCGGAGCTCTGGCTGAAGCGCTTCCCAGACACAGAACACTTGAAAGGCTTTTGCCCAGTATGGATCCTCTGGTGCAGGATCAGGTGAGAGCTCTTAATGAAGCTCTTCCCACTTCCCCCACACTCGTAGGGCCGTTCCCTGGTGTGGATCGTATGCTGGTTGACCAGGTCCGATCTCCATCTGAAGCTCTTCCCACACTCCCCACACGTGTCGGGCTTCTCCTCAGTGTGGGTCCTATGTTGCTGGATCAGGTTGCATTTTCTCCTGAAGCTCTTCCCACACTCGCCACACTCATAGGGTCTCTCCCCATTGTGGGTCCTCTGCTGCACGATCAGTTCGGAGCTCCCCCTGAAGCTCTTCCCACACTCCCCGCACGTGTGGGGCTTCTCCCCATCACGGAGCTCCTCACGGAGCACCAGCTCCAAGTCCCACTGTTCCCGGTTTTTGGGGTCCCAAATTCCCCCAAACTCCCCCAAGTTTTGTGGTCCCAGTGTCCATTTTTGTGGATCCCGTGCCCGTTTTTGGGTTGCCCAGTGCCCATTTCTGTGGTCCCTCCATTCCCATTTTTTCGGGTCCCAAGTTCCCCCAAGTTCACACACATTTTAGGTTCCCTGTGCCCATTTTTGGGCTGCCTGTGTCCATTTTTGGGGAACCCTCCATTCCCGAATTTGGGGTCCCAAATTCCCCCAAATTTCGGGATCCCTGTGCCCGGTTTTGGGGTGTCCCATGCCCGTTTTTGGGGTGTCCCGTACCCTGCTCCAGCGCACGCCCCAGCGTGACCCGCCCGGTTCTACCGGTGGCTCCGAACATTGCGATCTTCATCCCCGGTGCCGTGAACCGAACCCAACCGAACCGAACCGGATCGAAGCGGGAACGGGATCGAGACCGGGATCCAGGATCGGGATTTGGGATCGGGACCGAGACTCGAACTGGGACCGCGATCGGGACCGGAACCGAGACTGAAACCGGGATTCGAGATCGGGATCGGGATCGGCACCGGGAGCTCCGCGATGGCTCCGAGGAGTTTTGGGAGGGAACTGGGAGGAACTGGGAGGGAACTGGGAGGAACTGGAAGGGACGGGGAGGGACTGGGGGTAATTGGGAGGGACTGGGAGGGACTGGGTGGGAAGTGGGAGGAACTGGGAGGGACTGGGAGAAACGGGGAGGGAACTGGGAGAGACTGGGAGGAACTGGGAGGGACTGGGAGGAACTGGGAGGGACTGGTGGTTCCCTCGGTTCCGGTGCAGCCGCCCCTGTCGGGATGGTCCCGGTCCATATTTGATCCCAGTCCATATTTGATCCCAGGCCGTATTTGAGCCCAGTCTAAATAATCTCAGTCAAGTTTATCCCAGTCTATACAATCCCAGTCAATATTAGATCCCAGTCCATAGTTTATCAAAGTCCATATTTGATCTTAGTCAATATTTGATCCCACTCCATATTTGATCCCAGTCCACATTTGACCCCACTCCATATTTAATCCCAGTCCCTAACTGATCCCACTCCACTAATCCCAGTCCTCATCGCCCTGCACACATTCCAAAAGTCTGGAATACCAGCTCACAGACAGGAAAAGATGTTCCCGACCTTGAAGGCAAATGGAGCAAAATCCTCCAGAGACATTTCCCTGCCAGCCCTCAGGATTTCAGCTCCTGGGAATTAAAATATTAACCAAGAAATGTAATAATAAATAATCAGGGGAGGGTCGGTGGGGAGAGAGGGGTAAATTAAATCAGGGGAGGGGTCAATTAAATCAGGGCAGGATCAATTAAATCAGGCAAGGGGTCAATTAAATCAGGGCAGGATGAATTAAATCAGGGGAGGGGTCAATTAAATCAGGGCAGGGGTCAATTAAATCAGGCAAGGGGTAAATTAAACTGGGGCAGAATCAATTAAATCAGGCAATGGGCCAATTAAATCAGGGCAGGGTCTCTGGTGGTCCCAGGGTCAAGGGAGACACTGAGAGAGAAACAGAGCAGGCAAAGAGAGGCAGGAGAGAAAAGGGGACACGAACACAATGAGCTGAGCAGGCGGCATTGTGCAAACAGAACTGCAATGGACTGAACACGAACGGGAGAGAAATCTGTAACTCTGAGAGTTTTATTTGCTATCAAATACATCCCACACGCCCAGCCCCACACAATCCCCACCCCACCGCTCTAATTGAGATCCCTGTACTGTCAATCACAGGCTGGCTGTAGAATGGAGGAAAATTCGTATGGCATGGAGTTTTTCTCAGGAGGGATTGAGCATTCTGGGGGAAGATTGAGCTGTTTTCACTGGGATTTGAGTCGTTTTCAGGTGACAGATTCATCTCTCTTGGCTTTTGGACTGCAAAGAGATCGAGAAGAGTAAAAAATTAGGGTGAAATTAAAAGGAGAAGCAGCCAGGTGTGTTCCCAGCATGGATCACAGGGAATGTGAGTGACCAGGGCTGTGCCCAAAGTGCCTCCTCCAGTGGGGGATGGAGCTGGAGCAGCGCACGAAGCTCTGCCCGCACTCGGGGCACTCGCAGGGCTTCCCTTAGTGGTGCCTCCGTTGGTGTTGGGTCAAGTGAGAGCTCTGTGAGAAGCTCTTCCCACACTGGGGACACTCGTAGGGCCTCTCCCCGGTGTGGATGCGCCGGTGGGTGACGAGGGTGAAGTTGCACTTGAATCCCTTCCCGCAGTCGGGGCAGCGGAAGGGCCTCTCCTCTGAGTGAATCCGATAGTGGGCGAGGAGATGAGAGCTGGTCCGAAACCTCTTCCTGCATTTATCACACTCGTAGGGCCTCTTCCCTGTGTGGATGCGCCGGTGGGTGACGAGGGTGGAGTTTTGCTTGAATCCTTTCCCACAGTCGGGGCATTGGAAGGGCCTCTCCTCTCTGTGAATCCAATAGTGCTTGAGGAGATCAGAACTGCACTGAAACGTCTTCCCACACTTGGAACACTTGTAGGGCCTCTCCCCAGTGTGACTCTTCTGGTGCCTGATCAGGTTGGAGTTCCTGCTGAAGCTCTTCCCACACTCCCCACACTCGTAGGGCTTCTCCCCAGTGTGGATCCTCTGGTGTTCGATCAGGTCGCAGTTCCACCTGAAGCTCTTCCCACACTCCCCGCACGTGTGGGGCTTCTCCCCATCACGGAGCTGCTCACGGAGCACCAGCTCCGAGCTCTGGCTCCATCTCCGGCCGCCTTCCCGGCCCAGGCCGGCTCCTTCCCGCTCACATCCCCGCCAGCTGCCTTTGCAGCCCCTCCTCGTGCGGCATCTCCGCGCCTTTTCCTCCCCGTTGCCTTCCTGCGCCGTGGAGCCGCTCAAAACGGCCTCTTCCACCAGCTCCTGCCGCGGGCATTTCTCCTCCCTGCTCTCCATGCTCAGCTCCTGCTCTGGGCGAGGAAGGACAAGGACACCATGCGATTTGCCTCCGTGCCACAGCCGAGGGCAACGAGATCCCCCCGGGGCGGCCCCGGCAGGACGGCACCGCCACCCCCCGATGTCCCCCCGAGGGGCCTTTTCCGCTCAGCCTTGGACTTCTTCATTCTCCAAACATCCACCCAAAAACCCAACCCAGGGATCCCCCGGGATATCAGGGCCGGGCTCCCCCTCCCTGCTCACCGGCGCGATGCGGGGGCGATGATCCCACAGGTGGGGGCTGCGAATTCAGGCAGGGTCGACCGCGTGGATCCGTCCGCTCAGCCTTGATCCGCCTTTGTCCCTCCTCTTCCTCTTCCTCTTCCTCCCGCTCCTCCTCTTCCTTTCCCCCTCCCGCTCATCAGCCTTAACTCCGCCTTCTTCTCCTCTTCCATCCCGCCCCTTCCATCCCTTCTCCTCCTCCTGCTCCGTAACCCCACCTTCTTCCCCTCCTTCCATCGCTGCTCTCTCTCCGCCTTCATCCCTCCCCTTCCATCTCCGGTTTCCCTGCTCCTCTGCCCAAACCGGCTGGAACCGTGAGGGGAAAGGGGGCGGGGAAATGGCGGAACCGTGAGGGGAAAGGGGCGGGCTCAGGCCAAGGGCGGCAACTGTGAGGGGACACTCTGGGAGGCGGCACTCTGCGAACAGAACTGCAACGGTCTGAACATGAACGGTAAGGAAAGTTGTAAGTCTCGGAATTTTATTTGCTGTCAAATACATGTTGCTCAGCCAGCCCATAACAATCCACATCCCTGAGGTTGAGCAGCGCACGAAGCTCTGCCCGCACTCGGAGCACTCGCTGGGCTTCCCTCACTGGTGCCTTCGTTGCTATCACGTCAAATTAGAGCGCTGTGAGAAGCTCTTCCCACACTGGGGACACTCGTAGGGCCTCTCCGCTGTGAGGATGCGCTGGTGGGTGATCAGGTGGGACTTCTGCCTGAATCCCTTCCCACGCTCAGGGCATTGGAAGGGTCTCTCCTCTCTGTGAATCCAATAGTCCTTTAGGAGATGGGTGCTGGTCAGAAACCTCTTCCTGCATTTGTCACACTCGAAGGGCCTCTCCCCTGTGTGGCTCCTCTGGTGCTTGTTCAGGGCGGAGCTGTGGCTGAAGCGCTTCCCACACACAGAACACTCGAAAGGCTTTTGCCCAGTGTGGATCCTCTGGTGCAGGATCAGGTGAGAGCTCTTAATGAACCTCTTCCCACATTCCCCACACTCGTACGGCCGTTCCCCAGTGTGGATGCGCTGGTGGTTGACCAGGTCCGGTCTCCATCTGAAGCTCTTCCCACACTCCCCGCACGTGTGGGGCTTCTCCCCATCACGGAGCTGCTCACGGAGCACCAGCTCCAAGTCCCACTGTTCCCGGTGTTTGGGGTCCCAAATTCCCCCAAACTCCCCCAAGTTTTGGGGTCCCAGTGTCCATTTTTGGGGGTGCCCGTGCCCGTTTCTGGGGTGCCCCGTGCCCATTTTTGTGGTCCCTCGATTCCCATTTTTTTGGGTCCCAAGTTCCCCCAAGCTCTCACAAATTTCGGGCTCTCTGTGCCCATTTCTGGGCTGCCTGTGTCCATTTTTGGGGTCCGTCCATTCCCGAATTTGGGGTCCCAAATTCCCCCAATTTTCGGGATCCTAGTGCCCATTTTTGGGGTGTCCCGTGCCCGTTTTTGGGGTGTCCCGTGCCCGTTTTTGGGGTGTCCCATGCCCGTTTTTGGGGTGTCCCGTACCCTGCTCCAGCGCCAGCCCCAACGTGACCCGCCCGGTTCTGCCGGTGGCTCCGAAAATCGCGATCTTCATCCCGGGTGCCGTGAACCGAACCGAACCGGACCGAACCGGACCGAACCGAACCGGACTAAATCGAACCGAACCGAACCGGACCGAAGCGAACCGGACTGAATCGAACCGAACCGGACCGAAGCGAACCGATCCGGACTGAATCGAACGGAACAGAACCGAACCGAACCGCACCGAACCGGATCGAACCAGGAACGGGATCAAGATCGGGATCCGGGATCGGGATTTGGGATCGGGACCGAGACTCGAACCGGGACCGCGATCGGGACCGGAACCGAGACTGAAACCGGGATTCGAGGTCGGCACCGGGAGCTCCGCGATGGCTCCGAGGAGTTTTGGGAGGGAACTGGGAGGGACTGGGAGGGACTGGGAGGGAACTGGGAGGAACTGGGCGGGAACTGGGAGGGACTGGGAGGGACTGGGAGGGACTGGGAGGAACTGGGAGGGACTGGTGGTTCGCTCGGTTCCGGTGCAGGCGCCCCTGTCGGGATGGTCCCGGTCCGTATTTGATCCCAGTCCATATTTGAGCCCAGGCCGTATTTCAGCCCCGTCTAAATAATCTCAGTCCATTTTATCCCAGTCTATACAAACCCAGTCAATATTAGATCCCAGTCCATAGTTTATCTAAGCCCATATTTGATCTTAGTCAATATTTGATCCCAATCCATTTGATCCCAGTCCATATTTCATCCCAGTCCATAAGATCCCAGGGCATATTTGATCCCAGTCCAAATGATTCCAGTCCGTATTTGATCCCAGTCCATATTTGACCCCAGTCCATTTTTTATCCCAATTCATATTTGATCCCAGACCATATTTGAGCCCAGTCCATATTTGATCCAAATCTATTTAATCCCACTCCCTAATTGATCCCAGTCCATATTTGATTCCAAACCTTATTTAATCCAAGTCCACATTTGATCCCAATCTATTTGATCCGAGTCCACATTTGATCCCACTCCATATTTAATCCCAGTCCACATTTGATCCCAGTCCATATTTGATCCCAGTCCATAAGATCCCAGGCCATATTTGATCCCAATCCATGATTGACCCCAGTCCATTTTTTATCCCAATTCATATTTGATCCCAGACCATATTTGAGCCCAGTCCATATTTGATCCAAATCTATTTAATCCCACTCCCTAATTGATCCCACTCCATATTTGATTCCAAACCTTATTTAATCCAAGTCCATATTTGATCCCAATCTATTTGATCCCAGACCACATTTGATCCCAGTCCATATTTAATCCCAGTCCCTAATTGATCTCACTCCATATTTAATCCCAGTCATTATCGTCCTGCACACATTCCAAAAGTCTGGAATTCCAGCTCCCAACCTTGAAGGCAAATGGAGCAAAATCCTACAGAGACATTTCCCTGCCAGCCCTCAGGACTGCAGCTCCTGGGACTGGGAATGAAAATATTAACCAGGAAATATAATAATAAAAAATCAGGGGAGAGTCGGTGGGGACAGAGGGGTCAATGAAATCAGGCAAGGGGTCAATAAAATAAGGCAAGGGGTCAATTAAATCAGCAGAGGGGTCAATTAAATCTGGTAAGGGGTCAATTAAATCAAGCAATGGGTCAATTAAATCAAGCAATGGGTCAATTAAATCAGGTAAGGGGTCAATTAAATCAGGGCAGGGTCTCTGGTGGTCCCAGGGTCAAGGGAGACACTGAGAGAGAAACAGAGTAGGCAAAGAGAGGCAGGAGAGAAAAGGGGACACGAACACAATGAGCTGAGCAGGCGGCACTGTGCAAACAGAACTGCAACGGACTGAACATGAACGGGACAGAAATCTGTAAGTCTGAGAGTTTTATTTGCTATCAAATACACCCCACACGCCCAGCCCCACACAATCCCCACCCCACTGCTCTAATTGAGATCCCACTACTGTCAATCACAGGCTGGCTGTAGAATCGAGGATAATTCGTACGGCATGGAGTTTTTCTCAGGAGGGATTGAGCATTCTGGGGCAAGCCTGAGCTGTTTTCACTGGGATTTGAGTCGTTTTGAGGTGACAGATTCATCTCTCTTGGCTTTTGGACTGCAAAGAGATCGAGAAGAGAAAAAAATTAGGGTGATATTAAAAGGAGAAGCAGCCAGGTGTGTTCCCAGCATGGATCACAGGGAATGTGAGTGACCAGGGCTGTGCCCAAAGTGCCTCCTCCAGTGGGGGATGGAGCTGGAGCAGCGCACGAAGCTCTGCCCGCACTCGGGGCACTCGCAGGGCTTCCCTCACCGGTGCGTCCGTTGGTGTTGGGTCAAGTTGGAGCGTCTGGAGAAGCTCTTCCGACACTGGAGACACTCGTAGGGCCTCTCCCCAGTGTGGATGCGACAGTGGGTGACGAGGATGGAGTTGTACTTGAATCCCTTCCCACAGTCGGGGCAGCGGAAGGGCCTCTCCTCTGTGTGAATCCGATAGTGGTAGAGGAGCTGATAGCTGGTCCGAAACCTCTTCCTGCATTTATCACACTCGTAGGGCCTCTCCCCAGTGTGGATGCGCTGGTGGGTGATGAGGTGGGACTTCTTCTTGTATCCCTTCCCACAGTCGGGGCATTGGAAGGGCCGCTCCTCTCTGTGAATCCAATAGTGCTGGAGGAGATTAGAGCTGCTCTGAAACGCCTTCCCACACAGGGAACACTTGTAGGGCCTCTCCCCAGTGTGAGTCATCTGGTGCCTGATCAGGCTGGCCCTCTGGCTGAAGCTCTTCCCACACTCCCCACACTCGTAGGGCCTCTCCCCAGTGTGAATCCTCTGGTGCCTGATCAGTTCGGAGTTCCACCTGAAGCTCTTCCCACACTCCATGCAGCTGTGCGGCTTCTCCCCATCACGGAGCTGCTCACGGAGCACCAGCTCCGAGCTCTGGCTCCATCTCCGGCCGCCTTCCCGGCCCACGCCGCCTCTTTCCCCCTCACATCCCCGCCAGCTGCCTTTGCAGCCCCTCCTCGTGCGGCATCTCCGCGCCTTTTCCTCCCCGTTGCCTTCCTGCGCCGTGGAGCCGCTCAAAACGGCCTCTTCCACCAGCTCCTGCCGCGGGCATTTCTCCTCCCTGCTCTCCATGCTCAGCTCCTGCTCTGGGCGAGGAAGGACAAGGACACCATGCGATTTGCCTCCGTGCCACAGCCGAGGGCAACGAGATCCCCCCGGGGCGTCCCGGGCAGGACGGCACCGCCACCCCCCGATGTCCCCCCGAGGGGCCTTTTCCGCTCAGCCTTGGACTTCTTCATTCTCCAAACATCCACCCAGAAATCCAACCCAGGGACCCCCCGGGATATCAGGGCCGGGCTCCCCCTCCCTGCTCACCGGCGCGATGCGGGGGCGATGATCCCACAGGTGGGGGCTGCGAATTCAGGCAGGGTCGACCGCGTGGATCCGTCTGCTCAGCGTTAATCAGCGTTTGTCCCTCCTCTTCCTCTTCCTCCCGCTCCTCCTCTTCCTTTCCCCCTCCCGCTCCTCAGCGTTATCTCCGCCTCCTTCTCCTCTTCCATCCCGCCGCTTCCATCCCTTCTCCTCCTCCTGCTCCCTGACCCCACCTTCTTCTTCTCCTCCCATCGCTGCTCTCTCTCCGCCTTCATCCGTCCTCTTCCATTTCTGCTTGCCCTGCTCCTCTCCCCAAACCGGCTCCAACCGTGATGGGAAAGGGGGCGGGGAAAGGGCGGAACCGTGAGGGGAAAGGGGCGGGCTCAGGCCAAGGGCGGTAACTGTGAGGGGACGCTCTGGGAGGCGGCACTCTGCAAACAGAACTGCAACGGTCTGAACATGAACGGAAAAGAAAGTTGTAAGTCTCGGAATTTTATTTGCTGTCAAATACATCATGCTCAGCCAGCGCATAACAATCCACATCCGTGAGGTTGAGCAGCGCACGAAGCTCTGCCCGAACTCGGGGCACTCGCTGGGCTTCCCTGACTGGTGCCTTCGTTGTTATCAGGTCAAATTAGAGCACTGTGAGAAGCTCTTCCCACACTGGGGACACTCGTAGGGCCTCTCCGCTGTGAGGATGCGCTGGTGGGTGATCAGGTGGGACTTCTGCCTGAATCCCTTCCCACGCTCAGGGCATTGGAAGGGTCTCTCCTCTCTGTGAATCCAATAGTCCTTTAGGAGATGGGTGCTGGTCAGAAACCTCTTCCTGCATTTGTCACACTCGAAGGGCCTCTCCCCTGTGTGGCTCCTCTGGTACTTGTTCAGGGCGGAGCTGTGGCTGAAGCGCTTCCCACACACAGAACACTCGAAAGGCTTTTGCCCAGTGTGGATCCTCTGGTGCAGGATCAGGTGGGAGCTCTTAATGAAGCTCTTCCCACATTCCCCACACTCGTAGGGCCGTTCCCCAGTGTGGATCCTCTGGTGGTTGACCAGGTCCGGACTCCATCTGAAGCTCTTCCCACACTTCCCACACGTGTCGGGCTTCTCCCCAGTGTGGGGCCTCTGGTGCTGGATCAGGTTGCATTTTCTCCTGAAGCTCTTCCCACACTCCCCGCACGTGTGGGGCTTCTCCCCATCACGGAGCTGCTCACGGAGCACCAGCTCCAAGTCCCACTGTTCCCGGTGTTTGGGGTCCCAAATTCCCCCAAACTCCCCCAAGTTTTGGGGTCCCAGTGTCCATTTTTGGGGGTGCCCGTGACCGTTTTTGGGGTGCCCCGTGCCCATTTTTGTGGTCCCTCCATTCCCATTTTTTTGGGTCCCAAGTTCCCCCAAGTTCTCACAAATTTCGGGCTCTCTGTGCCCATTTTTGGGCTGCCTGTGTCCATTTTTGGGGTCCGTCCATTCCCGAATTTGGGGTCCCAAATTCCCCCAATTTTCGGGATCCTAGTGCCCATTTTTGGGGTGTCCCGTGCCCGTTTTTGGGGTGTCCCATGCCCGTTTTTGGGGTGTCCCGTACCCTGCTCCAGCGCACGCCCCAGCGCGACCCGCCCGGTTCTGCCGGTGGCTCCGAAGATCGCGATCTTCATCCCCGGTGCCGTGAATCGAACCGAACCGGACTGAACCGCACCGAACCGAACCGGACGAAATCGAACCGGACCGAACCGAACCGGACTGAATCGAACCGAACCGGACCGAAGCGAACCGATCCGGACTGAATCGAACGGAACCGAACCGAACCGAACCGAACCGGATCGAACCAGGAACGGGATCAAGATCGGGATCCGGGATCGGGATTTGGGATCGGGACCGAGACTCGAACCGGAACCGCGATCGGGACCGGATCCGAGACTGAAACCGGGATTCGAGATCGGGATCGGGAGCTCCGCGATGGCTCCGAGGAGTTTTGGGAGGGAACTGGGAGGGACTGGGAGGAACTGGGAGGGACTGGGAGGAACTGGGAGGGACTGGGAGGAACTGGGAGGGACTGGTGGTTCGCTCGGTTCCGGTGCCGCCGCCCCTGTCGGGATGGTCCCGGTCCATATTTGATCCCAGTCCATATTTGAACCCAGGCCGTATTTCAGCCCCGTCTAAATAATCTCAGTCCATTTTATCCCAGTCTATACAAACCCAGTCAATATTAGATCCCAGTCCATAGTTTATCTAAGCCCATATTTGATCTTAGTCAATATTTGATCCCAATCCATTTGATCCCAGTCCATATTTCATCCCAGTCCATAAGATCGCAGGCCATAATTGATCCCAGTCCATATTTCATCCCAGTCCATATTTGATCCCAGTCCAAATGATTCCAGTCCGTATTTGATCCCAGTCCATATTTGACCCCAGTCCATTTTTTATCCCAATTCATATTTGATCCCAGACCATATTTGAGCCCAGTCCATATTTGATCCAAATCTATTTAATCCCACTCCCTAATTGATCCCACTCCATATTTGATTCCAAACCTTATTTAATCCAAGTCCACATTTGATCCCAATCTATTTGATCCGAGTCCACATTTGATCCCACTCCATATTTAATCCCAGTCCACATTTGATCCCAGTCCATATTTAATCCCAGTCCCTAATTGATCTCACTCCATATTTAATCCCAGTCATTATTGCCCTGCACACATTCCAAAAGTCTGGAATTCCAGCTCCCAACCTTGAAGGCAAATGGAGCAAAATCCTACAGAGACATTTCCCTGCCAGCCCTCAGGACTGCAGCTCCTGGGACTGGGAATGAAAATATTAACCAGGAAATATAATAATAAAACATCAGGGGAGGGTCGGTGGGGACAGAGGGGTCAATTAAATCAGGCAAGGGGTCAATTAAATCAGGCAATGGGTCAATTAAATCAGGTAAGGGGTCAATTAAGTCAGGGCAGCGTCTCTGGTGGTCCCAGGGTCAAGGGAGACACTGAGAGAGAAACAGAGCAGGCAAAGAGAGGCAGGGGAGAAAAGGGGACACGAACACAATGAGCTGAGCAGGCGGCACTGTGCAAACAGAACTGCAACGGACTGAACATGAACGGGACAGAAATCTGTAAGTCTGAGAGTTTTATTTGCTATCAAATACACCCCACACGCCCAGCCCCACACAATCCCCACCCCACCGCTCTAATTGAGATCCCACTACTGTAAATTCAGGCTGGCTGTAGAATCGAGGAAAATTCGTATGGCATGGAGTTTTTCTCAGGAGGGATTGAGCATTCTGGGGCAAGCCTGAGCTGTTTTCACTGGGATTTGAGTCGTTTTCAGGTGACAGATTCATCTCTCTTGGCTTTTGGACTGCAAAGAGATCGAGAAGAGTAAAAAATTAAGGTGAAATTAAAAGGAAAAGCAGCCAGGTGTGTTCCCAGCATGGATCACAGGGAATGTGAGCGACCAGGGCTGTGCCCAAAGTGCCTCCTCCGGTGGGGGATGGAGCTGGAGCAGCGCACGAAGCTCTGCCCGCACTCGGGGCACTCGCAGGGCTTCCCTTACCAGTGCCTCTGTTGGTGTCGGGTCAAGATAGAGCTCTGTGAGAAGCTCTTCCCACACTGGGGACACTCGTAGGGCCTCTCCCCGGTGTGGATGCGCCGGTGGGTGACGAGGTGGGAGTTGTACTTGAATCCCTTCCCACAGTCGGGGCAGCGGAAGGGCCTCTCCTCTGAGTGAATCCGATAGTGGGCGAGGAGATGAGAGCTGGTCCGACACCTCTTCCTGCATTTATCACACTCGTAGGGCCTCTCCCCTGTGTGGATGCGCCGGTGGTTGATGAGGCTGGAGTTGTGCTTGAATCCTTTCCCACAGTCGGGGCATTGGAAGGGCCTCTCCTCTCTGTGAATCCAATAGTGCTTGAGGAGATCAGAACTGCACTGAAACGTCTTCCCACACTTGGAACACTTGTAGGGCCTCTCCCCAGTGTGAGTCTTCTGGTGCCTTATCAGGTTGGAGTTCCTGCTGAAGCTCTTCCCACACTCCCCACACTCGTAGGGCTTCTCCCCAGTGTGGATCCTCTGGTGTTCGATCAGGTCGCTGTTCCACCTGAAGCTCTTCCCACACTCCCCGCACGTGTGGGGCTTCTCCCCATCACGGAGCTGCTCACGGAGCACCAGCTCCGAGCTCTGGCTCCATCTCCGGCCGCCTTCCCGGCCCAGGCCGCCTCTTTCCCCCTCACATCCCCGCCAGCTGCCTTTGCAGCCCCTCCTCGTGCGGCATCTCCGCGCCTTTTCCTCCCCGTTGCCTTCCTGCGCCGTGGAGCCGCTCAAAACGGCCTCTTCCACCAGCTCCTGCCGCGGGCATTTCTCCTCCCTGCTCTCCATGCTCAGCTCCTGCTCTGGGCGAGGAAGGACAAGGACACCATGCGATTTGCCTCCGTGCCACAGCCGAGGGCAACGAGATCCCCCCGGGGCGTCCCCGGCAGGACGGCACCGCCACCCCCCGATGTCCCCCCGAGGGGCCTTTTCCGCTCAGCCTTGGACTTCTTCATTCTCCAAACATCCCCCCAAAAACCCAACATAGGGACCCCCCGGGATATCAGGGCCGGGCTCCCCCTCCCTGCTCACCGGCGCGATGCGGGGGCGATGATCCCACAGGTGGGGGCTGCGAATTCAGGCAGGGTCGACCGCGTGGATCCGTCCGCTCAGCCTTCATCCGCCTTTGTCCCTCCTCTTCCTCTTCCTCCCGCTCCTCCTCTTCCTTTCCCCCTCCCGCTCCTCAGCCTTAACTCCGCCTTCTTCTCCTCTTCCATCCCGCCCCTTCCATCCCTTCTCCTCCTCCTGCTCCCTAACCCCACCTTCTTCCCCTCCTTCCATCGCTGCTCTCTCTCCGCCTTCATCCCTCCCCTTCCATCTCCGGTTTCCCTGCTCCTCTGCCCAAACCGGCTGGAACCGTGAGGGGAAAGGGGGCGGGGAAAGGGCGGAACCGTGAGGGGAAAGGGGCGGGCTCAGGCCAAGGGCGGTAACTGTGAGGGGACACTCTGGGAGGCGGCACTCTGCGAACAGAACTGCAACGGTCTGAACATGAACGGTAAGGAAAGTTGTAAGTCTCGGAATTTTATTTGCTGTCAAATACATGTTGCTCAGCCAGCCCATAACAATCCACATCCCTGAGGTTGAGCAGCGCACGAAGCACTGCCCGCACTCGGGGCACTCGCTGGGCTTCCCTCACTGGTGCCTTCGTTGTTATCAGGTCAAATTAGAGCACTGTGAGAAGCTCTTCCCACACTGGGGACACTCGTAGGGCCTCTCCGCTGTGAGGATGCGCTGGTGGGTGATCAGGTGGGACTTCTGCCTGAATCCCTTCCCACGCTCAGGGCATTGGAAGGGTCTCTCCTCTCTGTGAATCCAATAGTCCTTTAGGAGATGGGTGCTGGTCAGAAACCTCTTCCTGCATTTGTCACACTCGAAGGGCCTCTCCCCTGTGTGGCTCCTCTGGTGCTTGTTCAGGGCGGAGCTGTGGCTGAAGCGCTTCCCACACACAGAACACTCGAAAGGCTTTTGCCCAATATGGATCCTCTGGTGCAGGATCAGGTGAGAGCTCTTAATGAACCTCTTCCCACATTCCCCACACTCGTAGGGCCGTTTCCCCAGTGTGGATGCGCTGGTGGTTGACCAGGTCCGGTCTCCATCTGAAGCTCTCCCCACACTCCCCGCACGTGTGGGGCTTCTCCCCATCACGGAGCTGCTCACCGACCACCAGCTCCAAGTCCCACTGTTCCCGGTGTTTGGGGTCCCAAATTCCCCCAAACTCCCCCAAGTTTTGGGGTCCCAGTGTCCATTTTTGGGGGTGCCCGTGCCCGTTTTTGGGGTGCCCCGTGCCCATTTTTGTGGTCCCTCGATTCCCATTTTTTTGGGTCCCAAGTTCCCCCAAGCTCTCACAAATTTCGGGCTCTCTGTGCCCATTTTTGGGCTGCCTGTGTCCATTTTTGGGGTCCGTCCATTCCCGAATTTGGGGTCCCAAATTCCCCCAATTTTCGGGATCCTAGTGCCCATTTTTGGGGTGTCCCGTGCCCGTTTTTGGGGTGTCCCGTGCCCGTTTTTGGGGTGTCCCATGCCCGTTTTTGGGGTGTCCCGTACCCTGCTCCAGCGCCAGCCCCAACGTGACCCGCCCGGTTCTGCCGGTGGCTCCGAAGATCGCGATCTTCATCCCGGGTGCCGTGAACCGAACCGAACCGAACCGAACCGGACCGAACCGAACCGGACTAAATCGAACCGAACCGGACCGAAGCGAACCGGACTGAATCGAACCGAACCGGACCGAAGCGAACCGATCCGGACTGAATCGAACGGAACAGAACCGAACCGAACCGCACCGAACCGGATCGAACCAGGAACGGGATCAAAATCGGGATCCGGGATCGGGATTTGGGATCGGGACCGAGACTCGAACCGGGACCGCGATCGGGACCGGAACCGAGACTGAAACCGGGATTCGAGGTCGGCACCGGGAGCTCCGCGATGGCTCCGAGGAGTTTTGGGGGGGAACTGGGAGGAACTGGGCGGGAACTGGGAGGGACTGGGAGGAACTGGGAGGGACTGGGAGGAACTGGGAGGGACTGGGAGGAACTGGGAGGGACTGGTGGTTCGCTCGGTTCCGGTGCCGCCGCCCCTGTCGGGATGGTCCCGGTCCGTATTTGATCCCAGTCCATATTTGAACCCAGGCCGTATTTCAGCCCCGTCTAAATAATCTCAGTCCATTTTATCCCAGTCTATACAAACCCAGTCAATATTAGATCCCAGTCCATAGTTTATCTAAGCCCATATTTGATCTTAGTCAATATTTGATCCCAATCCATTTGATCCCAGTCCATATTTCATCCCAGTCCATAAGATCCCAGGCCATAATTGATCCCAGTCCATAAAATCCCAGGGCATATTTGATCCCAGTCCAAATGATTCCAGTCCGTATTTGATCCCAGTCCATATTTGACCCCAGTCCATTTTTTATCCCAATTCATATTTGATCCCAGACCATATTTGAGCCCAGTCCATATTTGATCCAAATCTATTTAATCCCACTCCCTAATTGATCCCAGTCCATATTTGATTCCAAACCTTATTTAATCCAAGTCCACATTTGATCCCAATCTATTTGATCCGAGTCCACATTTGATCCCACTCCATATTTAATCCCAGTCCACATTTGATCCCAGTCCATATTTAATCCCAGTCCCTAATTGATCTCACTCCATATTTAATCCCAGTCATTATCGCCCTGCACACATTCCAAAAGTCTGGAATTCCAGCTCCCAACCTTGAAGGCAAATGGAGCAAAATCCTACAGAGACATTTCCCTGCCAGCCCTCAGGACTGCAGCTCCTGGGACTGGGAATGAAAATATTAACCAGGAAATATAATAATAAAAAATCAGGGGAGAGTCGGTGGGGACAGAGGGGTCAATGAAATCAGGCAAGGGGTCAATAAAATAAGGCAAGGGGTCAATTAAATCAGCAGAGGGGTCAATTAAATCAGGTAAGGGGTCAATTAAATCAAGCAATGGGTCAATTAAATCAAGCAATGGGTCAATTAAATCAGGTAAGGGGTCAATTAAATCAGGGCAGGGTCTCTGGTGGTCCCAGGGTCAAGGGAGACACTGAGAAAAACAGAGTAGGCAAAGAGAGGCAGGAGAGAAAAGGGGACACGAACACAATGAGCTGAGCAGGCGGCACTGTGCAAACAGAACTGCAACGGACTGAACATGAACGGGAGAGAAATCTGTAACTCTGAGAGTTTTATTTGCTATCAAATACACCCCACACACCCAGCCCCACACAATCCCCACCCCACTGCTCTAATTAAGATCCCACTACTGTCAATCACAGGCTGGCTGTAGAATCGAGGAAAATTCGTATGGCATGGAGTTTTTCTCAGGAGGGATTGAGCATTCTGGGGCAAGCCTGAGCTCTTTTCACTGGGATTTGAGTCGTTTTGAGGTGACAGATTCATCTCTCTTGGCTTTTGGACTGCAAAGAGATCGAGAAGAGAAAAAAATTAGGGTGATATTAAAAGGAGAAGCAGCCAGGTGTGTTCCCAGCATGGATCACAGGGAATGTGAGCGACCAGGGCTGTGCCCAAAGTGCCTCCTCCAGTGGGGGATGGAGCTGGAGCAGCGCACGAAGCTCTGCCCGCACTCGGGGCACTCGCAGGGCTTCCCTTACCGGTGCCGCCGTTGGTGTTGGGTCAAGTGAGAGCTGCTGGAGAAGCTCTTCCCACACTGGGGACACTCGTAGGGCCTCTCCCTGTGTGGATGCGCCGGTGCCTGACGAGGGAGGAGTTGTACTTGAATCCCTTCCCACAGTCGGGGCATTGGAAGGGTGTATCCTCTCTGTGAGTCCAATAGTGCTGGAGGAGATGGGAGCTCATATTAAAGCCCTTCCCACACTTGGTACACTCGTAGGGCCTCTCCCCTGTGTGGATGCGCTGGTGCCTGACGAGGGAGGAGTTGTGCTTGAATCCCTTCCCACACTCAGGGCATTGGAAGGGTCTATCCTCTCTGTGAATCCAATAGTGCTTGAAAAGATTGGAGCTGAGATTAAAGCCCTTCCCACATTTGGAACACTCGTAGGGCTTCTCCCCTGTGTGGATCCTCTGGTGCCTGATCAGTTCGGAGTTCCTGCTGAAGCTCTTCCCACACTCCCCGCACGTGTGGGGCTTCTCCCCATCACGGAGCTGCTCACGGAGCACCAGCTCCGAGCTCTGGCTCCATCTCCGGCCGCCTTCCCGGCCCAGGCCGGCTCCTTCCCCCTCACATCCCCGCCAGCTGCCTTTGCAGCCCCTCCTCGTGCGGCATCTCCGCGCCTTTTCCTCCCCGTTGCCTTCCTGCGCCGTGGAGCCGCTCAAAACGGCCTCTTCCACCAGCTCCTGCCGCGGGCATTTCTCCTCCCTGCTCTCCATGCTCAGCTCCTGCTCTGGGCGAGGAAGGACAAGGACACCATGCGATTTGCCTCCGTGCCACAGCCGAGGGCAACGACATCCCCCCAGGGCGGCCCCGGCAGGACGGCACCGCCACCCCCCGATGTCCCCCCGAGGGGCCTTTTCCGCTCAGCCTTGGACTTCTTCATTCTCCAAACATCCCCCAAAAACCCAACCCAGGGACCCCCCGGGATATCAGGGCCGGGCTCCCCCTCCCTGCTCACCGGCGCGATGCGGGGGCGATGATCCCACAGGTGGGGGCTGCGAATTCAGGCTGGTCGACCGCGGGGATCCGTCCGCTCAGCCTTGATCCGCCTTTGTCCCTCCTCTTCCTCTTCCTCTTCCTCCCGCTCCTCCTCTTCCTTTCCCCCTCCCGGTCCTCAGCGTTATCTCCGCCTCCTTCTCCTCTTCCATCCCGCCCCTTCCATCCCTTCTCCTCCTCCTGCTCCCTGACCCCACCTTCTTCTTCTCCTCCCATCGCTGCTCACTCTCCGCCTTCATCCCTCCCCTTCAATCTCCGCTTTCCCTGCTCCTCTCCCCAAACCGGCTGGAACCGTGAGGGGAAAGGGGGCAGGGAAAGGGCGGAACCGTGAGGGGAAAGGGGCGGGCTCAGGCCAAGGGCGGCAACTGTGAGGGGACGCTCTGGGAGGCGGCACTCTGCGAACAGAATTGCAACGGTCTGAACATGAACGGGAAAGAAAGTTGTAAGTCTCAGAGTTTTATTTGCTATCAAATACATCATGCTCAGCCAGCGCATAACAATCCACATCCATGAGGTTGAGCAGCGCACGAAGCTCTGCCTGCAATCGGTGCCCTCACAGGGCTTCCATTCGTGGTGCTTCCGTTGGTGTCGGGTCAAGTGAGAGCTGGTGGAGAAGCTCTTCCCACACTGGGGACACTCGTAGGGCCTCTCCCCTGTGTGGATGCGCCGGTGGGTGACGAGGATGGAATTGTACTTGAATCCCTTCCCACAGTCGCGGCAGCGGAAGGGCCTCTCCTCTGAGTGAATCCGATAGCGCAGGAGGAGAGGAGAGCTGGTCCGACACCTCTTTCTGCATTTATCACACTCATAGGGCCTCTCCCCTTTGTGGATACTCTGGTGGTTGATCAGGTCCGATCTCCATCTGAAGCTCTTCCCACACTCCCCACACTCATAGGGCTTCTCCCCAGTGTGAATCCTCTGGTGCCTGATCAGGTCGCTGTTCCACCTGAAGCTCTTCCCACACTCCCCGCACGTGTGGGGCTTCTCCCCATCACGGAGCTGCTCACGGAGCACCAGCTCCAAGTCCCACTGTTCCCGGTGTTTGGGGTCCCAAATTCCCCCAAACTCCCCCAAGTTTTGGGGTCCCAGTGTCCATTTTTGGGGGTGACCGTGCCCGTTTTTGGGGTGCCCCTTGCCCATTTTTGTGGTCCCTCCATTCCCATTTATTTGGGTTCCAAGTTCCCCCAAGTTCTCACAAATTTCGGGGTCTCTGTGCCCGTTTTTGGGCTGCCTGTGTCCATTTTTGGGGTCCGTCCATTCCCGAATTTGGGGTCCCAAATTCCCCCAATTTTCGGGATCCCAGTGCCCGTTTTTGGGGTGTCCCGTGCCCGTTTTTGGGGTGTCCCGTACCCTGCTCCAGCGCACGCCCCAGCGTGACCCGCCCGGTTCTGCCGGTGGCTCCGAAGATCGCGATCTTCATCCCGGGTGCCGTGAACCGAACCGAACCGGACCGAACCGAACCGAACCGAACCGGACTGAATCGAACCGAACCGGACCGAAGCGAACCGAACCGGACTGAATCGAACGGAACCGAACCGAACCGAACCGGACCGAACCGGACCGAGCGAACCGGACTGAATCGAACCGGACCGAACCGAACCGAACGCGAACGAACCAGGAACGGGATCAAGATCGGGATCCGGGATCGGGATTTGGGATCGGGACCGAGACTCGAACCGGGACCGCGATCGGGACCGGAACCGAGACTGAAACCGGGATTCGAGGTCGGCACCGGGAGCTCCGCGATGGCTCCGAGGAGTTTTGGGAGGGAACTGGGAGGGACTGGGAGGGAACTGGGAGGAACTGGGCGGGAACTGGGAGGGACTGGGAGGGACTGGGAGGGACTGGGAGGGACTGGGAGGAACTGGGAGGGACTGGGCGGAACTGGGAGGGACTGGTGGTACGCTCGGTTCCGGTGCAGCCGCCCCTGTCGGGATGGTCCCGGTCCGTATTTGATCCCAGTCCATATTTGAGCCCAGGCCGTATTTCAGCCCCGTCTAAATAATCTCAGTCCATTTTATCCCAGTCTATACAAACCCAGTCAATATTAGATCCCAGTCCATAGTTTATCTAAGCCCATATTTGATCTTAGTCAATATTTGATCCCAATCCATTTGATCCCAGTCCATATTTCATCCCAGTCCATAAGATCGCAGGCCATAATTGATCCCAGTCCAAATGATTCCAGTCCGTATTTGATCCCAGTCCATATTTGACCCCAGTCCATTTTTTATCCCAATTCATATTTGATCCCAGACCATATTTGAGCCCAGTCCATATTTGATCCAAATCTATTTAATCCCACTCCCTAATTGATCCCAGTCCATATTTGATTCCAAACCTTATTTAATCCAAGTCCACATTTGATCCCAATCTATTTGATCCGAGTCCACATTTGATCCCACTCCATATTTAATCCCAGTCCACATTTGATCCCAGTCCATATTTAATCCCAGTCCCTAATTGATCTCACTCCATATTTAATCCCAGTCATTATTGCCCTGCACACATTCCAAAAGTCTGGAATTCCAGCTCCCAACCTTGAAGGCAAATGGAGCAAAATCCTACAGAGACATTTCCCTGCCAGCCCTCAGGACTGCAGCTCCTGGGACTGGGAATGAAAATATTAACCAGGAAATATAATAATAAAACATCAGGGGAGGGGCGGTGGGGATAGAGGGGTCAATGAAATCAGGCAATGGGTCAATTAAATCAGGTAAGGGGTCAATTAAGTCAGGGCAGCGTCTCTGGTGGTCCCAGGGTCAAGGGAGACACTGAGAGAGAAACAGAGCAGGCAAAGAGAGGCAGGGGAGAAAAGGGGACACGAACACAATGAGCTGAGCAGGCGGCACTGTGCAAACAGAACTGCAACGGACTGAACATGAACGGGACAGAAATCTGTAAGTCTGAGAGTTTTATTTGCTATCAAATACACCCCACACGCCCAGCCCCACACAATCCCCACCCCACCGCTCTAATTGAGATCCCACTACTGTAAATTCAGGCTGGCTGTAGAATCGAGGAAAATTCGTATGGCATGGAGTTTTTCTCAGGAGGGATTGAGCATTCTGGGGCAAGCCTGAGCTGTTTTCACTGGGATTTGAGTCGTTTTGAGGTGACAGATTCATCTCTCTTGGCTTTTGGACTGCAAAGAGATCGAGAAGAGAAAAAAATTAGGGTGATATTAAATGGAGAAGCAGCCAGGTGTGTTCCCAGCATGGATCACAGGGAATGTGAGTGACCAGGGCTGTGCCCAAAGTGCCTCCTCCAGTGGGGGATGGAGCTGGAGCAGCGCACGAAGCTCTGCCCGCACTCGGGGCACTCGCAGGGCTTCCCTTACCAGTGCCTCTGTTGGTGTCGGGTCAAGATAGAGCTCTGTGAGAAGCTCTTCCCACACTGGGGACACTCGTAGGGCCTCTCCCCGGTGTGGATGCGCCGGTGGGTGACGAGGTGGGAGTTGTACTTGAATCCCTTCCCACAGTCGGGGCAGCGGAAGGGCCTCTCCTCTGTGTGAATCCGATAGTGGGCGAGGAGATGAGAGCTGGTCCGACACCTCTTCCTGCATTTATCACACTCGTAGGGCCTCTCCCCTGTGTGGATGCGCCGGTGGTTGATGAGGCTGGAGTTGTGCTTGAATCCTTTCCCACAGTCGGGGCATTGGAAGGGCCTCTCCTCTCTGTGAATCCAATAGTGCTTGAGGAGATCAGAACTGCACTGAAACGTCTTCCCACACTTGGAACACTTGTAGGGCCTCTCCCCAGTGTGAGTCTTCTGGTGCCTGATCAGGTTGGAGTTCCTGCTGAAGCTCTTCCCACACTCCCCACACTCGTAGGGCTTCTCCCCAGTGTGGATCCTCTGGTGTTCGATCAGGTCGCTGTTCCACCTGAAGCTCTTCCCACACTCCCCGCACGTGTGGGGCTTCTCCCCATCACGGAGCTGCTCACGGAGCACCAGCTCCGAGCTCTGGCTCCATCTCCGGCCGCCTTCCCGGCCCAGGCCGCCTCTTTCCCCCTCACATCCCCGCCAGCTGCCTTTGCAGCCCCTCCTCGTGCGGCATCTCCGCGCCTTTTCCTCCCCGTTGCCTCCCTGCGCCGTGGAGCCGCTCAAAACGGCCTCTTCCACCAGCTCCTGCCGCGGGCATTTCTCCTCCCTGCTCTCCATGCTCAGCTCCTGCTCTGCGGGAGGAAGGACAAGGACACCATGCGATTTGCCTCCGTGCCACAGCCGAGGGCAACGACATCCCCCCGGGGCGTCCCCGGCAGGACGGCACCGCCACCCCCCGATGTCCCCCCGAGGGGCCTTTTCCGCTCAGCCTTGGACTTCTTCATTCTCCAAACATCCACCCAAAAACCCAACATAGGGACCCCCCGGGATATCAGGGCCGGGCTCCCCCTCCCTGCTCACCGGCGCGATGCGGGGGCGATGATCCCACAGGTGGGGGCTGCGAATTCAGGCAGGGTCGACCGCGTGGATCCGTCCGCTCAGCCTTCATCCGCCTTTGTCCCTCCTCTTCCTCTTCCTCTTCCTCCCGCTCCTCCTCTTCCTTTCCCCCTCCCGCTCCTCAGCCTTAACTCCGCCTTCTTCTCCTCTTCCATCCCGCCCCTTCCATCCCTTCTCCTCCTCCTGCTCCCTAACCCCACCTTCTTCCCCTCCTTCCATCGCTGCTCTCTCTCCGCCTTCATCCCTCCCCTTCCATCTCCGGTTTCCCTGCTCCTCTGCCCAAACCGGCTGGAACCGTGAGGGGAAAGGGGGCGGGGAAAGGGCGGAACCGTGAGGGGAAAGGGGCGGGCTCAGGCCAAGGGCGGTAACTGTGAGGGGACACTCTGGGAGGCGGCACTCTGCGAACAGAACTGCAACGGTCTGAACATGAACGGTAAGGAAAGTTGTAAGTCTCGGAATTTTATTTGCTGTCAAATACATGTTGCTCAGCCAGCCCATAACAATCCACATCCCTGAGGTTGAGCAGCGCACGAAGCACTGCCCGCACTCGGGGCACTCGCTGGGCTTCCCTCACTGGTGCCTTCGTTGTTATCACGTCAAATTAGAGCACTGTGAGAAGCTCTTCCCACACTGGGGACACTCGTAGGGCCTCTCCCCTGTGTGGATGCGCTGGTGGGTGATCAGGTGGGACTTCTGCCTGAATCCCTTCCCACACTCAGGGCATTGGAAGGGTCTCTCCTCTCTGTGAATCCAATAGTCCTTTAGGAGATGGGTGCTGGTCAGAAACCTCTTCCTGCATTTGTCACACTCGAAGGGCCTCTCCCCTGTGTGGCTCCTCTGGTGCTTGTTCAGGGCGGAGCTGTGGCTGAAGCGCTTCCCACACACAGAACACTCGAAAGGCTTTTGCCCAATATGGATCCTCTGGTGCAGGATCAGGTGAGAGCTCTTAATGAAGCTCTTCCCACTTCCCCCACACTCGTAGGGCCGTTTCCCCAGTGTGGATGCGCTGGTGGTTGACCAGGTCCGATCTCCATCTGAAGCTCTCCCCACACTCCCCACACGTGTGGGGCTTCTCCCCATCACGGAGCTGCTCACGGAGCACCAGCTCCAAGTCCCACTGTTCCCGGTGTTTGGGGTCCCAAATTCCCCCAAACTCCCCCAAGTTTTGGGGTCCCAGTGTCCATTTTTGGGGGTGCCCGTGCCCGTTTTTGGGGTGCCCCGTGCCCATTTTTGTGGTCCCTCCATTCCCATTTTTTTGGGTCCCAAGTTCCCCCAAGTTCTCACAAATTTCGGGCTCTCTGTGCCCATTTTTGGGCTGCCTGTGTCCATTTTTGGGCTCCGTCCATTCCCGAATTTGGGGTCCCAAATTCCCCCAATTTTCGGGATCCTAGTGCCCATTTTTGGGGTGTCCCGTGCCCGTTTTTGGGGTGTCCCATGCCCGTTTTTGGGGTGTCCCGTACCCTGCTCCAGCGCACGCCCCAGCGCGACCCGCCCGGTTCTGCCGGTGGCTCCGAAGATCGCGATCTTCATCCCCGGTGCCGTGAATCGAACCGAACCGGACTGAACCGCACCGAACCGAACCAGACGAAATCGAACCGGACCGAACCGAACCGGACTGAATCGAACCGAACCGGACCGAAGCGAACCGATCCGGACTGAATCGAACGGAACAGAACCGAACCGAACCGCACCGAACCGGATCGAACCAGGAACGGGATCAAGATCGGGATCCGGGATCGGGATTTGGGATCGGGACCGAGACTCGAACCGGGACCGCGATCGGGACCGGAACCGAGACTGAAACCGGGATTCGAGATCGGCACCGGGAGCTCCGCGATGGCTCCGAGGAGTTTTGGGAGGGAACTGGGCGGGAACTGGGAGGGACTGGGAGGAACTGGGAGGGACTGGCGGTTCGCTCGGTTCCGGTGCAGCCGCCCCTGTCGGGATGGTCCCGGTCCGTATATGATCCCAGTCCATATTTGAACCCAGGCCGTATTTCAGCCCCGTCTAAATAATCTCAGTCCATTTTATCCCAGTCTATACAAACCCAGTCAATATTAGATCCCAGTCCATAGTTTATCTAAGCCCATATTTGATCTTAGTCAATATTTGATCCCAATCCATTTGATCCCAGTCCATATTTCATCCCAGTCCATAAGATCCCAGGCCATAATTGATCCCAGTCCATAAAATCCCAGGGCATATTTGATCCCAGTCCAAATGATTCCAGTCCGTATTTGATCCCAGTCCATATTTGACCCCAGTCCATTTTTTATCCCAATTCATATTTGATCCCAGACCATATTTGAGCCCAGTCCATATTTGATCCAAATCTATTTAATCCCACTCCCTAATTGATCCCAGTCCATATTTGATTCCAAACCTTATTTAATCCAAGTCCACATTTGATCCCAATCTATTTGATCCGAGTCCACATTTGATCCCACTCCATATTTAATCCCAGTCCACATTTGATCCCAGTCCATATTTAATCCCAGTCCCTAATTGATCTCACTCCATATTTAATCCCAGTCATTATCGTCCTGCACACATTCCAAAAGTCTGGAATTCCAGCTCCCAACCTTGAAGGCAAATGGAGCAAAATCCTACAGAGACATTTCCCTGCCAGCCCTCAGGACTGCAGCTCCTGGGACTGGGAATGAAAATATTAACCAGGAAATATAATAATAAAAAATCAGGGGAGAGTCGGTGGGGACAGAGGGGTCAATGAAATCAGGCAAGGGGTCAATAAAATAAGGCAAGGGGTCAATTAAATCAGCAGAGGGGTCAATTAAATCTGGTAAGGGGTCAATTAAATCAAGCAATGGGTCAATTAAATCAAGCAATGGGTCAATTAAATCAGGTAAGGGGTCAATTAAATCAGGGCAGGGTCTCTGGTGGTCCCAGGGTCAAGGGAGACACTGAGAGAGAAACAGAGTAGGCAAAGAGAGGCAGGAGAGAAAAGGGGACACGAACACAATGAGCTGAGCAGGCGGCACTGTGCAAACAGAACTGCAACGGACTGAACATGAACGGGACAGAAATCTGTAAGTCTGAGAGTTTTATTTGCTATCAAATACACCCCACACGCCCAGCCCCACACAATCCCCACCCCACTGCTCTAATTGAGATCCCACTACTGTCAATCACAGGCTGGCTGTAGAATCGAGGATAATTCGTACGGCATGGAGTTTTTCTCAGGAGGGATTGAGCATTCTGGGGCAAGCCTGAGCTGTTTTCACTGGGATTTGAGTCGTTTTGAGGTGACAGATTCATCTCTCTTGGCTTTTGGACTGCAAAGAGATCGAGAAGAGAAAAAAATTAGGGTGATATTAACAGGAGAAGCAGCCAGGTGTGTTCCCAGCATGGATCACAGGGAATGTGAGTGACCAGGGCTGTGCCCAAAGTGCCTCCTCCGGTGGGGGATGGAGCTGGAGCAGCGCACGAAGCTCTGCCCGCACTCGGGGCACTCGCAGGGCTTCCCTTACCGGTGCGTCCGTTGGTGTTGGGTCAAGTTGGAGCGTCTGGAGAAGCTCTTCCGACACTGGAGACACTCGTAGGGCCTCTCCCCAGTGTGGATGCGACAGTGGGTGACGAGGATGGAGTTGTACTTGAATCCCTTCCCGCAGTCGGGGCAGCGGAAGGGCCTCTCCTCTGTGTGAATCCGATAGTGGTAGAGGAGCTGATAGCTGGTCCGAAACCTCTTCCTGCATTTATCACACTCGTACGGCCTCTCCCCAGTGTGGATGCGCTGGTGGGTGATGAGGTGGGACTTCTTCTTGTATCCCTTCCCACAGTCGGGGCATTGGAAGGGCCGCTCCTCTCTGTGAATCCAATAGTGCTGGAGGAGATTAGAGCTGCTCTGAAACGCCTTCCCACACAGGGAACACTTGTAGGGCCTCTCCCCAGTGTGAGTCATCTGGTGCCTGATCAGGCTGGCCCTCTGGCTGAAGCTCTTCCCACACTCCCCACACTCGTAGGGCCTCTCCCCAGTGTGAATCCTCTGGTGCCTGATCAGTTCGGAGTTCCACCTGAAGCTCTTCCCACACTCCATGCAGCTGTGCGGCTTCTCCCCATCACGGAGCTGCTCACGGAGCACCAGCTCCGAGCTCTGGCTCCATCTCCGGCCGCCTTCCCGGCCCAGGCCGCCTCTTTCCCCCTCACATCCCCGCCAGCTGCCTTTGCAGCCCCTCCTCGTGCGGCATCTCCGCGCCTTTTCCTCCCCGTTGCCTTCCTGCGCCGTGGAGCCGCTCAAAACGGCCTCTTCCACCAGCTCCTGCCGCGGGCATTTCTCCTCCCTGCTCTCCATGCTCAGCTCCTGCTCTGGGCGAGGAAGGACAAGGACACCATGCGATTTGCCTCCGTGCCACAGCCGAGGGCAACGAGATCCCCCCGGGGCGTCCCGGGCAGGACGGCACCGCCACCCCCCGATGTCCCCCCGAGGGGCCTTTTCCGCTCAGCCTTGGACTTCTTCATTCTCCAAACATCCCCCCAAAAACCCAACCCAGGGACCCCCCGGGATATCAGAGCCGGGCTCCCCCTCCCTGCTCACCGGCGCGATGCGGGGCCGATGATCCCACAGGTGGGGGCTGCGAATTCAGGCAGGGTCGACCGCGGGGATCCGTCCGCTCAGCCTTGATCCGCCTTTGTCCCTCCTCTTCCTCTTCCTCCTGCTCCTCCTCTTCCTTTCCCCCTTCCGCTCCTCAGCCTTAACTCCGCCTTCTTCTCCTCTTCCATCCCGCCGCTTCCATCCCTTCTCCTCCTCCTGCTCCCTGACCCCACCTTCTTCTTCTCCTCCCATCGCTGCTCTCTTTCCGCCTTCATCCGTCCTCTTCCATTTCTGCTTGCCCTGCTCCTCTGCCCAAACCGGCTCCAACCGTGATGGGAAAGGGGGCGGGGAAAGGGCGGAACCGTGAGGGGAAAGGGGCGGGCTCAGGCCAAGGGCGGTAACTGTGAGGGGACACTCTGGGAGGCGGCACTCTGCGAACAGAACTGCAACGGTCTGAACATGAACGGAAAAGAAAGTTGTAAGTCTCGGAATTTTATTTGCTGTCAAATACATCATGCTCAGCCAGCCCATAACAATCCACATCCGTGAGGTTGAGCAGCGCACGAAGCTCTGCCCGAACTCGGGGCACTCGCTGGGCTTCCCTGACTGGTGCCTTCGTTGTTATCAGGTCAAATTAGAGCACTGTGAGAAGCTCTTCCCACACTGGGGACACTCGTAGGGCCTCTCCGCTGTGAGGATGCGCTGGTGGGTGATCAGGTGGGACTTCTGCCTGAATCCCTTCCCACGCTCAGGGCATTGGAAGGGTCTCTCCTCTCTGTGAATCCAATAGTCCTTTAGGAGATGGGTGCTGGTCAGAAACCTCTTCCTGCATTTGTCACACTCGAAGGGCCTCTCCCCTGTGTGGCTCCTCTGGTACTTGTTCAGGGCGGAGCTGTGGCTGAAGCGCTTCCCACACACAGAACACTCGAAAGGCTTTTGCCCAGTGTGGATCCTCTGGTGCAGGATCAGGTGGGAGCTCTTAATGAAGCTCTTCCCACATTCCCCACACTCGTAGGGCCGTTCCCCAGTGTGGATCCTCTGGTGGTTGACCAGGTCCGGACTCCATCTGAAGCTCTTCCCACACTTCCCACACGTGTCGGGCTTCTCCCCAGTGTGGGGCCTCTGGTGCTGGATCAGGTTGCATTTTCTCCTGAAGCTCTTCCCACACTCCCCGCACGTGTGGGGCTTCTCCCCATCACGGAGCTGCTCACGGAGCACCAGCTCCAAGTCCCACTGTTCCCGGTGTTTGGGGTCCCAAATTCCCCTAAACTCCCCCAAGTTTTGGGGTCCCAGTGTCCATTTTTGGGGGTGCCCGTGCCCGTTTTTGGGGTGCCCCGTGCCCATTTTTGTGGTCCCTCCATTCCCATTTTTTTGGGTCCCAAGTTCCCCCAAGTTCTCACAAATTTCGGGCTCTCTGTGCCCATTTTTGGGCTGCCTGTGTCCATTTTTGGGCTCCGTCCATTCCCGAATTTGGGGTCCCAAATTCCCCCAATTTTCGGGATCCTAGTGCCCATTTTTGGGGTGTCCCGTGCCCGTTTTTGGGGTGTCCCATGCCCGTTTTTGGGGTGTCCCGTACCCTGCTCCAGCGCACGCCCCAGCGCGACCCGCCCGGTTCTGCCGGTGGCTCCGAAGATCGCGATCTTCATCCCCGGTGCCGTGAATCGAACCGAACCGGACTGAACCGCACCGAACCGAACCGGACGAAATCGAACCGGACCGAACCGAACCGGACTGAATCGAACCGAACCGGACCGAAGCGAACCGATCCGGACTGAATCGAACGGAACCGAACCGAACCGGATCGAACCAGGAACGGGATCAAGATCGGGATCCGGGATCGGGATTTGGGATCGGGACCGAGACTCGAACCGGAACCGCGATCGGGACCGGATCCGAGACTGAAACCGGGATTCGAGATCGGGATCGGGATCGGCACCGGGAGCTCCGCGATGGCTCCGAGGAGTTTTGGGAGGGAACTGGGCGGGAACTGGGAGGAACTGGGAGGGACTGGGAGGAACTGGGAGGGACTGGGAGGAACTGGGAGGGACTGGTGGTTCGCTCGGTTCCGGTGCCGCCGCCCCTGTCGGGATGGTCCCGGTCCATATTTGATCCCAGTCCATATTTGAACCCAGGCCGTATTTCAGCCCCGTCTAAATAATCTCAGTCCATTTTATCCCAGTCTATACAAACCCAGTCAATATTAGATCCCAGTCCATAGTATATCTAAGCCCATATTTGATCTTAGTCAATATTTGATCCCAATCTATTTGATCTCAGTCCATATTTCATCCCAGTCCATAAGATCCCAGGCCATAATTGATCCCAGTCCATATTTCATCCCAGTCCATATTTGATCCCAGTCCATAAGATCCCAGGCCATATTTGATCCCAATCCATGATTGACCCCAGTCCATTTTTTATCCCAATTCATATTTGATCCCAGACCATATTTGAGCCCAGTCCATATTTGATCCAAATCTATTTAATCCCACTCCCTAATTGATCCCACTCCATATTTGATTCCAAACCTTATTTAATCCAAGTCCATATTTGATCCCAATCTATTTGATCCCAGACCACATTTGATCCCAGTCCATATTTAATTCCAGTCCCTAATTGATCTCACTCCATATTTAATCCCAGTCATTATCGTCCTGCACACATTCCAAAAGTCTGGAATTCCAGCTCCCAACCTTGAAGGCAAATGGAGCAAAATCCTACAGAGACATTTCCCTGCCAGCCCTCAGGACTGCAGCTCCTGGGACTGGGAATGAAAATATTAACCAGGAAATATAATAATAAAAAATCAGGGGAGGGTCGGTGGGGACAGAGGGGTCAATGAAATCAGGCAATGGGTCAATTAAATCAGGGGAGGGCTCAATTAAATCAGGTAAGGGGTCAATTAAGTCAGGGCAGCGTCTCTGGTGGTCCCAGGGTCAAGGGAGACACTGAGAGAGAAACAGAGCAGGCAAAGAGAGGCAGGAGAGAAAAGGGGACACGAACACAATGAGCTGAGCAGGCGGCACTGTGCAAACAGAACTGCAACGGACTGAACATGAACGGGAGAGAAATCTGTAACTCTGAGAGTTTTATTTGCTATCAAATACACCCCACACGCCCAGCCCCACACAATCCCCACCGCACCGCTCTAATTGAGATCCCACTACTGTCAATCACAGGTTGGCTGTAGAATCGAGGATAATTTGTACGGCATGGAGTTTTTCTCAGGAGGGATTGAGCATTCTGGGGCAAGCCTGAGCTGTTTTCACTGGGATTTGAGTCGTTTTGAGGTGACAGATTCATCTCTCTTGGCTTCTGGACTGCAAAGAGATCGAGAAGAGTAAAAAATTAGGGTGAAATTAAATGGAGAAGCAGCCAGGTGTGTTCCCAGCATGGATCACAGGGAATGTGAGCGACCAGGGCTGTGCCCAAAGTGCCTCCTCCGGTGGGGGATGGAGCTGGAGCAGCGCACGAAGCTCTGCCCGCACTCGGGGCACTCGCAGGGCTTCCCTTACCGGTGCCGCCGTTGGTGTTGGGTCAAGTGAGAGCTCCTGGAGAAACTCTTCCCACACTGGGGACACTCGTAGGGCCTCTCCCCAGTGTGGATGCGCCGGTGGGTGAGGAGGATGGAGTGGTACTTGAATCCCTTCCCGCAGTCGGGGCAGCGGAAGGGCCTCTCCTCTGAGTGAATCCGATAGTGCTGGAGGAGATGAGAGCTGGTCCGAAACCTCTTCCTGCATTTATCACACTCGTAGGGCCTCTCCCCTGTGTGGATGAGCCGGTGGGTGACGAGACTGGAGTTGTGCTTGAATCCTTTCCCACAGTCGGGGCATTGGAAGGGCCTCTCCTCTCTGTGAAACCAATAGTGCTTGAGGAGACCAAAACTGCACTGAAACGTCTTCCCACACTTGGAACACTTGTAGGGCCTCTCCCCAGTGTGAGTCTTCTGGTGCCTGATCAGGTTGGAGTTCCTGCTGAAGCTCTTCCCACACTCCCCACACTCGTAGGGCCTCTCCCCAGTGTGGGTCCTCTGGTGTTCGATCAGGTCGCTGTTCCGCCTGAAGCTCTTCCCACACTCCCCGCACGTGTGGGGCTTCTCCCCATCACGGAGCTGCTCACGGAGCACCAGCTCCGAGCTCTGGCTCCATCTCCGGCCGCCTTCCCGGCCCACGCCGCCTCTTTCCCCCTCACATCCCCGCCAGCTGCCTTTGCAGCCCCTCCTCGTGCGGCATCTCCGCGCCTTTTCCTCCCCGTTGCCTTCCTGCGCCGTGGAGCCGCTCAAAACGGCCTCTTCCACCAGCTCCTGCCGCGGGCATTTCTCCTCCCTGCTCTCCATGCTCAGCTCCGGCTCTGGGGGAGGAAGGACAAGGACACCATGTGATTTGCCTCCGTGCCACAGCCGAGGGCAACGAGATCCCCCCAGGGCGGCCCCGGCAGGACGGCACCGCCACCCCCCGATGTCCCCCCGAGGGGCCTTTTCCGCTCAGCCTTGGACTTCTTCATTCTCCAAACATCCCCCCAGAAACCCAACCCAGGGATCCCCCGGGATATCAGGGCCGGGCTCCCCCTCCCAGCTCACCGGCGCGATGCGGGGTCGATGATCCCACAGGTGGGGGCTGCGAATTCAGGCACGGTCGACCGCGTGGATCCGTCCGCTCAGCCTTGATCCGCCTTTGTCCCTCCTCTTCCTTTTCCTCCCGCTCCTCCTCCTCCTTTCTCCCTCCCGCTCCTCAGCGTTATCTGCGCCTTCTTCTCCTCTTCCATCCCTTCTCCTCCTTCTCCTCCCTAACCCCACCTTCTTCTCCTCCTTCCATCGCTGCTCACTCTCCGCCTTCATCCCTCCCCTTCCATCTCCCCTAGCCCTGCTCCTCTCCCCAAACCGGCTGGAACCGTGAGGGGAAAGGGGGCAGGGAAAGGGCGGAACCGTGAGGGGAAAGGGGCGGGCTCAGGCCAAGGGCGGCAACTGTGAGGGGACACTCTGGGAGGCGGCACTCTGCAAACAGAACTGCAACCGACTGAACATGAAGGGGAAAGAAAGTTGTAAGTCTCCGAATTTCATTTCCTGTCAAATACATCATGCTCAGCCAGCCCATAACAATCCACCTCCGTGAGTTGGAGCAGCGCACGAAGCTCTTCCCGCACTCGGGGCACTTGCACGGCTTCACTTCGTGGTGCTTCCGTTCGTGTCGGGTCAAGTGAGAGCTGCTGGAGAAGCTCTTCCCACACTGGGGACACTCGTAGGGCCTCTCCCCAGTGTGGATGCGCCGGTGGGTGACGAGGGAGGAGCTGTGTTGAATCCCTTCCCACAGTCGGGGCAGCGGAAGGGCCTCTCCTCTGAGTGAATCCGAAAGTGCAGGAGGAGATGAGAGCAGGTCCGAAACCTCTTCCTGCATTTATCACACTCGTAGGGCCTCTCCCCTGTGTGGATCTTTTGGTGCGTGATCAGATTGTTGCGCTGGCTGAAGCTCTTCCCACACTCCCCACACTCGTAGGGCCTCTCCCCAGTGTGCATTCTCTGGTGCCTGATCAGTTCGCATTTCCACCTGAAGCTCTTCCCACACTCCCCGCACGTGTGGGGCTTCTCCCCATCACGGAGCTGCTCACGGAGCACCAGCTCCGAGCTCTGGCTCCATCTCCGGCCGCCTTCCCGGCCCACGCCGCCTCTTTCCCCCTCACATCCCCGCCAGCTGCCTTTGCAGCCCCTCCTCGTGCGGCATCTCCGCGCCTTTTCCTCCCCGTTGCCTTCCTGCGCCGTGGAGCCGCTCAAAACGGCCTCTTCCACCAGCTCCTGCCGCGGGCATTTCTCCTCCCTGCTCTCCATGCTCAGCTCCTGCTCTGGGCGAGGAAGGACAAGGACACCATGCGATTTGCCTCCGTGCCACAGCCGAGGGCAACGACATCCCCCCGGGGCGGCCCCGGCAGGACGGCACCGCCACCCCCCGATGTCCCCCCGAGGGGCCTTTTCCGCTCAGCCTTGGACTTCTTCATTCTCCAAACATCCCCCCAAAAACCCAACCCAGGGACCCCCCGGGATATCAGGGCCGGGCTCCCCCTCCCTGCTCACCGGCGCGATGCGGGGAGCGATGATCCCACAGGTGGGGGCTGCCAATTCAGGCAGGGTCGACCGCGCGGATCCGTCTGCTCAGCGTTAATCAGCGTTTGTCCCTCCTCTTCCTCTTCCTCCCGCTCCTCCTCTTCCTTCAAACCACCCCCTGCTCCTCCCCCGACCCCGCCTCCTCCTCTCCTTTCATCCCTGCCCTTCCCTCCCTCCTCCTCCTCCCCCAGCAGCAGCCGCGCTCTCCGTGCCCCGTTCCCGCAGCCCTCGCAGCCCGTGGCAGGAGCGCGGATGGAGCCGGGACAGGTCGGGATGGGCAGCGCGGGGCTCTCGGCTGCTCCCAGCCGCTGCGGGAGGGGGGAACCCGGCCCGGGCCAAAGGAGAGTCAAACTGGGCGAACTGGGGGCTGCCCATCCAAACTGGGCCTTGCTGGGGACCCTGCCTGGCCACTGCCAGCCCTTGGGGCTCCTCTCGGCACATCCGCCACGGGGGAACGCACACAGGGCTGGGGCATCCCAGCAGTGGCAGCACTGCCAGGGACTGGGCTGCGCTGGGATGGTACGGGGAGTGACTGGGGCTGTACTGGTTCTGTACTGACATCATACTGGGGTCGCACTGGCAGTGACTGGGGCTGTACTGGTTCTGTACTGACACTGGGATTGTAGTGAGTTTGTACTGACATCATTCTGAGATCACACTGCCTTCCCAGGGCGGATTCCGATCGCTCTCATGGACACTGCGATCATACTGGGGTCCCCCGGGGTCCTCCTCCATGGTGAGCGGCTCGATGGGGCGGGGGGCGATGATCCCACAGGTGGGGGCTGCAAATTCAGGCAGGACTCGGCCGTTCGCCGCCATCAGCTCAGCATCGATCCGTCTGTCTCCCTCCTCTTCCTCCCCCTCCTCCTCTTCCATCCCCCCTCCCGCTCCTCAGCGTTATCTCCGCCTCCTTCTCCTCTTCTATCCTGCCCTTTCCAATCCTTCTCCTCCTGCTCCCTAACCCCACCTCCTTCGCCTCCTTCCATCGCTGCTCTCTCTCCGCCTTCAGCCCTCCTCCTCTCCCCTAGCTCTGCTCCTCTCCCCTAACCGGCTGGAACCGTGAGGGGAAAGGGGGCGGGGAAAGGGCGGAACCGTGAGGGGAAAGGGGCGGGCTCAGGCCAAGGGCGGCAACTGTGAGGGGACACTCTGGGAGGCGGCACTCTGCAAACAGAACTGCAACGGACTGAACATGAACGGGAGAGAAATCAGTAAGTCTGAAAGTTTTATTTGCTGTCAAATACATCTCACACAGCCAGCCCGACACACTCCCCACCCCAGTCTCCAATTTGGGATCGCACTTCTCCGAATCTTCTTCCACCTCTATCTCGCTCTGGTGGGTGTGGAATGATGAGAGTCTGTTGTGGGATTGAGGTTTTTTGAGGTGGGTTTGCGCACTTTTAGGGTAAGACTGAGCTTTTTTCACTGGGATCTCAGTGGTTTTGATGTGACAGATGTAACTAAATCGGCTTTTGGAATGCAAAGAGATTGACAAGTGAAAGAAACTAAGAAGAAACCAAAAGTAGAAGCAGGCAGGTATGTTCCCAGCATCGATCACAGGGAAGGTGAGCAACCGGGGCTGTGCCCAAAGTGCCTCCTCCAGTGGGGGATGGAGCTGGAGCAGCGCACGAAGCTCTGCCCGCACTCGGGGCTCTCATAGGGCTTCACTCACCGGTGCCGCCGTTGGTGTCGGGTCAAGTTAGAGCTGCTGGAGAAGCTCTTCCCACACTGGGGACACTCGTAGGGCCTCTCCCTGGTGTGGATGCGCCGGTGTCTGACGAGGGTGGAGTTGTACTTGAATCCCTTACCACAGTCGGGGCAGCGGAAGGGCCTCTCCTCTGAGTGAATCCGATAGTGCACGAGGAGATCGCGGCTGGTCCGAAACCTCTTTCTGCATTTATCACACTCGTAGGGCCTCTCCCCAGTGTGGATGCGCCGGTGGGTGACGAGGGTGCAGTTGTGCTTGAATCCCTTCCCGCAGTCGGGGCATTGGAAGGGCCTCTCCTCTCTGTGAATCCAATAGTGCTTAAAGAGATCAGAGCTGCTCTGAAACGCCTTCCCACACTTGGAACACTTGTAGGGCCTCTCCCCAGTGTGAGTCTTCTGGTGTCTGATCAGGTGGGAGCTGATGCTGAAGCTCTTCCCACACTCCCCACACTCATAGGGCCTCTCCCCAGTGTGGGTCCTCTGGTGCCTGATCAGTTCGCATTTCCACCTGAAGCTCTTCCCACACTCCCCGCACGTGTGGGGCTTCTCCCCATCACGGAGCTGCTCACGGAGCACCAGCTCCGAGCTCTGGCTCCATCTCCGGCCGCCTTCCCGGCCCACGCCGCCTCTTTCCCCCTCACATCCCCGCCAGCTGCCTTTGCAGCCCCTCCTCGTGCGGCATCTCCGCGCCTTTTCCTCCCCGTTGCCTTCCTGCGCCGTGGAGCCGCTCAAAACGGCCTCTTCCACCAGCTCCTGCCGCGGGCATTTCTCCTCCCTGCTCTCCATGCTCAGCTCCTGCTCTGGGCGAGGAAGGACAAGGACACCATGCGATTTGCCTCCGTGCCACAGCCGAGGGCAACGAGATCCCCCCGGGGCGGCCCCGGCAGGACGGCACCGCCACCCCCCGATGTCCCCCGAGGGGCCTTTTCCGCTCAGCCTTGGACTTCTTCATTCTCCAAACATCCCCCCAGAAACCCAACCCAGGGGCTGCCGGGGATATCAGGGCCGGGCTCTCCGTCCCTGCTCACGTGCGCGATGCGGGGGGCGATGATCCCACAGGTGGGAGTGCGAATTCAGGCTGGTCGACCGCGTGGATCCGTCCGCTCAGCCTTGATCCGCCTTTGTCCCTCCTCTTCCTCTTCCTCCCGCTCCTCCTCTGCCATCCCCCCCTCCCGCTCCTCAGCGTTGTCTCCCCATCCTTCTCCTCGTCCATCCCGCCCCTTCCATCCCTTCTCCTCCTGCTCCCTAACCCCACCTCCTTCGACTCCTTCCATCGCTGCTCTCTCCGCCTTCATCCCTCCCCTTCCATCTCCACTACCCCTGTTCCTCTCCCCTAACCGGCTGGAACCGTGAGGGGAAAGGGGGCAGGGAAAGGGCGGAACCGTGAGGGGAAAGGGGGCAGGGAAAGGGCGGGAACCGTGAGGGGAAAGGGGGCAGGGAAATGGCGGAACCGTGAGGGGAAAGGGGGCAGGGAAATGGCGGAACCGTGAGGGCAAAGGGGCGGGCTCAGGCCAAGGGCGGCAACTGTGAGAGGACACTCTGGGAGGCGGCACTCTGCAAACAGAACTGCAACGGACTGAACATGAACGGGAAAGAAAGTTGCAAGTCTCAGAGTTTTATTTGCTGTCAAATACATGTTGCTCAGCCAGCCCATAACAATCCACATCCGTGAGGTTGAGCATCGCACGAAGCTCTGCCCGCACGCCGGGGCACTTGCAGGGCTTCCCTCACTGGTGCTTCGTTGTTATCAGGTCAAATTAGAGCTCTGTGAGAAGCTCTTCCCACACTGGGGACACTCGTAGGGCCTCTCCCCTGTGTGGATGCGCCGGTGGGTGACGAGGGTGGAGTTGTGCTGGAATCCCTTCCCACAGTCGGGGCAGCAGAACGGCCTCTCCTCTGAGTGAATCCAAAAGTGCAGGAGGAGATGAGAGCTGGTCCAACACCTCTTCCTGCATTTATCACACTCGTAGGGCCTCTCCCCTGTGTGGATGCGCTGGTGGGTGATCAGGTGGGACTTCTGCCTGAATCCCTTCCCACACTCAGGGCATTGGAAGGGTCTCACCTCTCTGGGAATCCAATAGTGCTTGAGGAGATAGATGCTGGTCAGAAACCTCTTCCTGCATTTGTCACACTCATAGGGTCTCTCCCCAGTGTGGGTCCTCTGCTGCACGATCAGTTCGGAGTTCCACCTGAAGCTCTTCCCACACTCCCCGCACGTGTGGGGCTTCTCCCCATCACGGAGCTGCTCACGGAGCACCAGCTCCAAGTCCCACTGTTCCCGGTTTTTGGGGTCCCAAATTCCCCCAAACTCCCCAAAGCTTTTTGGTCCCAGTGTCCATTTTTGGAGATCCCGTGCCCGTTTCGGGGGTGCCCCGTGCCCATTTCTGTGGTCCCTCCATTCCCATTTTTTCGGGTCCCAAGTTTCCCCAAGTTCACACACATTTTAGGTTCCCTGTGCCCATTTTTGGGGTCCCTCCATTCCCGAATTTGGGGTCCCAAATTGCCCCAATTTTCGGGATCCCAGTGCCCGTTTTTGGGGTGTCCCATGCCCGTTTTTGGGGTGTCCCGTACCCTGCTCCAGCGCCAGCCCCAGCGTGACCCGCCCGGTTCTACCGGTGGATCCGAACATTGCGATCTTCATCCCCGGTGCCGTGAACCGAACCGAACCGAACCGAACCGGATCGAAGCGGGAACGGGATCGAGACCGGGATCCGGGATCGGAATTTGGGATCAGGACCGAGACTCGAACCGGGACCGCGATCGGGACCGGAACCGAGACTGAAACCGGGATTCGAGATCGGGATCGGGATCGGCACCGGGAGCTCCGCGATGGCTCCGAGGAGTTTTGGGAGGGAACTGGGAGGAACGGGGAGGAACTGGAAGGGACTGGGAGGGACTGGGGGTAACTGGGAGGGACTGGGTGGGAAGTGGGAGGGACTGGGAGGGACTGGGAGAAACGGGGAGGGAACTGGGAGGGACTGGGTGGGAAGTGGGAGGAACTGGGAGGGACTGGGAGGGACTGGGCGGGGCGGGACGGCCTCGGTTCGCTCGGTTCCGGTGCCGCCGCCCCTGTCGGGATTGTCCCGGTCCATATTTGAGCCCAGTCCGTATTCGATCCCAGTCTATATAATCTCAGTCCAGTTTATCCCAGTCTGTACAGTCCGAGTCCATTCGATCCCAGTCCAGGTTTTATCCCAGTCCATATTTGTTCCCAATCTCTACTTAATCCCAGTCCATAGTTGATCCCAGTCCATATCTGATCCCACTCCACATTTGATCCAAGTCCATCTTTGATCTTAGTTTATATAATCTCAGTCCAGTTTATCCTAGTCAGGATTACCCCAGTCTATATTTGATCCCAATTCGTATTTCATCCCATTCCATATTTGTTCCCAATCCATATTTAATCCCAGTCCATATTTAATCCAGTCCCGATTTGATCCCAGCCCAGTTTATCCCAGTCCGTTGTTGATCTTAGTCCATATATGACTCCAGTCCATTTTTTATCCCAATTCATATTTCATCCCAGTCTATATAATCTCAGTCCAGTTTATCTCACTTTCTAGGATCCCAATTCCTATCTGATCCCAATCCATATCTGACTCCAGTCTATATAATCCCAGTCCAGTTTATCCCAGTCAGGATTATCCCAGTCTATATTTGATCCCAGTTCGTATTTGATCCCCATCCACAGTTGATCACAGTCTCTATTTGCTCCCACTCCATAGTTGATCCCAGTCCAGATTATCCCAGTCAGTATGGTCCCAATCCATAGGATTCCCAGTCCATATTTGATCCCAGTCCATATTTGACCCCGTCCAAATGATCCCAGTCCGTATTTGATCTGAATCCATATTTGACCCCAGTCCATTTTTTATCCCAATTCATATTTGATCCCAGACCATATTTGAGCCCAGTCCATATTTGATCCAAATCTATTTAATCCCACTCCCTAACTGATCCCAGTCCATATTTGATTCCAAACCATATTTAATCCAACTCCATATTTGATCCCAATCTTTCTGATCCCAGACCACATTTGATCCCAGTCCATATTTAATCCCAGTCCCTAATTGATCTCACTCCATATTTAACCCCAGTCATTATTGCCCAGCACACATTCCAAAAGTCTGGAATTCCAGCTCCCAACCTTGAAGGCAAATGGAGCAAAATCCTCCAGAGACATTTCCCTGCCAGCCCTCAGGACTTCAGCTCCTGGGACAGGGAATTAAAATATTAACCAGGAAATATAATAATAAAAAATCAGGGGAGGGTCGGTGGGGATAGAGGGGTCAATTAAATCAGGCAATGGGTCAATTAAATCAGGGGAGGCGTCAATTAAATCATGCAATGGGTCAATTAAATCAGGCAAGGGGTCAATTAAATCAGGGCAGGGGCCAATTAAATCAGGGCAGGGTCTCTGGTGGTCCCAGGGTCAAGGGAGACACTGAGAGAGAAACAGAGCAGGCAAAGAGAGGCAGGAGAGAAAAGGGGACACGAACACAATGAGCTGAGCAGGCGGCACTGTGCAAACAGAACTGCAACGGACTGAACATGAACGGGAGAGAAATCTGTAACTCTGAGAGATTTATTTGCTATCAAATACATCCCACACGCCCAGCCCCACACAATCCCCACCCCACCGCTCTAATTGAGATCCCACTACTGTCAATCACAGGCTGGCTGTAGAATCGAGGAAAATTTGTACGGCATGGAGTTTTTCTCAGGAGGGATTGAGCATTCTGGGGTAAGACTGAGCTGCTTTCACTGGGATTTGAGTCGTTTTGAGGTGACAGATTCATCTCTCTTGGCTTTTGGACTGCAAAGAGATCGAGAAGAGAAAAAAATTAGGGTGATATTAAATGGAGAAGCAGCCAGGTGTGTTCCCAGCATGGATCACAGGGAATGTGAGTGACCAGGGCTGTGCCCAAAGTGCCTCCTCCGGTGGGGGATGGAGCTGGAGCAGCGCACGAAGCTCTGCCCGCACTCGGGGCACTCGCAGGGCTTCCCTTACCGGTGCCTCCGCTGGTGTTGGGTCAAGTGAGAGCTCCTGGAGAAGCTCTTCCCACACTGGGGACACTCGTAGGGCCTCTCCCCAGTGTGGATGCGCCGGTGGGTGACGAGGATGGAGTTGTACTTGAATCCCTTCCCACAGTCGGGGCAGCAGAACGGCCTCTCCTCTGAGTGAATCCGATAGTGCAGGAGGAGATGAGAGCTGGTCTGAAACCTCTTCCTGCATTTATCACACTCGTACGGCCTCTCCCCTGTGTGGATGCGCCGGTGAATGATGAGGGTGGAGTTCTTCTTGTATCCCTTCCCACACTCAGGGCATTGGAAGGGCCTCTCCTCTGTGTGAGTCTGATAGTGCTCGATGAGATGGGACCTGCTCTGAAACGCCTTCCCACACTTGGAACACTTGTAGGGCCTCTCCCCAGTGTGGATCCTTTGGTGCCTGATCAGGTGGGAGCTGATGCTGAAGCTCTTCCCACACTCCCCACACTCGTAGGGCCTCTCCCCAGTGTGGCTCCTCTGGTGTTCGATCAGTCCGCAGTTCCACCTGAAGCTCTTCCCACACTCCCCGCACGTGTGGGGCTTCTCCCCATCACGGAGCTGCTCACGGAGCACCAGCTCCGAGCTCTGGCTCCATCTCCGGCCGCCTTCCCGGCCCAGGCCGCCTCTTTCCCCCTCACATCCCCGCCAGCTGCCTTTGCAGCCCCTCCTCGTGCGGCATCTCCGCGCCTTTTCCTCCCCGTTGCCTTCCTGCGCCGTGGAGCCGCTCAAAACGGCCTCTTCCACCAGCTCCTGCCGCGGGCATTTCTCCTCCCTGCTCTCCATGCTCAGCTCCTGCTCTGGGCGAGGAAGGACAAGGACACCATGCGATTTGCCTCCGTGCCACAGCCGAGGGCAACGAGATCCCCCCGGGGCGTCCCCGGCAGGACGGCACCGCCACCCCCCGATGTCCCCCCGAGGGGCCTTTTCCGCTCAGCCTTGGACTTCTTCATTCTCCAAACATCCCCCCAAAAACCCAACCCAGGGACACCCTGGGATATCAGAGCAGGGCTCCCCCTCCCTGCTCACCTGCGCGATGCGGGGGGCGATGATCCCACAGGTAGGGGCTGCGAATTCAGGCAGGGTCGACCGCGGGGATCCGTCCGCTCAGCCTTGATCCGCCTTTGTCCCTCCTCTTCCTCTTCCTCCCGCTCCGGCTCTTCCGTCCCTCCTCCCGCTCCTCAGCGTTATCTCCGCCTCCTTCTCCTCTTCCATCCCGCCCCTTCCATCCCTTCTCCTCCTCCTCCTCCCTAAACCCACCTTCTTCTTCTCCTCCCATCGCTGCTCACTCTCCGCCTTCATCCCGCCTCTTCCATCTCCGGTTGCCCTGCTCCTCTCCCCAAACCGGCTGGAACCGTGAGGGGAAAGGGGGCAGGGAAACGGCGGGAACCGTGAGGGCAAAGGGGCGGGCTCAGGCCAAGGGCCGCAACTGTGAGGGGACGCTCTGGGAGGCGGCACTCTGCAAACAGAACTGCAACGGACTGAACATGAACGGGAAAGAAAGTTGTAAGTCTCAGAGTTTTATTTGCTGTCAAATACATCATGCTCAGCCAGCCCATAACAATCCACATCCCTGAGGTTGAGCAGCGCACGAAGCTCTGCCCGCACTCCGGGGCACTTGCAGGGCTTCCCTCTCTGGTGCCTTCGTTGTTATCAGGTCAAATTAGAGCACTGTGAGAAGCTCTTCCCGCACTGGGGACACTCGTAGGGCCTCTCCGCTGTGCGGATGCGCCGGTGGGTGACGAGGGAGGAGTTGTGCTGGAATCCCTTCCCACAGTCGGGGCAGCGGAACGGCCTCTCCTCTGAGTGAATCCGAAAGTGCAGGAGGAGATGAGAGCTGGTCCGACACCTCTTCCTGCATTTGTCACACTCGAAGGGCCTCTCCCCTGTGTGGCTCCTCTGGTGCTTGTTCAGGGCGGAGCTCTGGCTGAAGCGCTTCCCAGACACAGAACACTTGAAAGGCTTTTGCCCAGTATGGATCCTCTGGTGCAGGATCAGGTGAGAGCTCTTAATGAAGCTCTTCCCACTTCCCCCACACTCGTAGGGCCGTTCCCTGGTGTGGATCGTATGCTGGTTGACCAGGTCCGATCTCCATCTGAAGCTCTTCCCACACTCCCCACACGTGTCGGGCTTCTCCTCAGTGTGGGTCCTATGTTGCTGGATCAGGTTGCATTTTCTCCTGAAGCTCTTCCCACACTCGCCACACTCATAGGGTCTCTCCCCATTGTGGGTCCTCTGCTGCACGATCAGTTCGGAGCTCCCCCTGAAGCTCTTCCCACACTCCCCGCACGTGTGGGGCTTCTCCCCATCACTAAGCTCCTCACGGAGCACCAGCTCCAAGTCCCACTGTTCCCGGTTTTTGGGGTCCCAAATTCCCCCAAACTCCCCCAAGTTTTGTGGTCCCAGTGTCCATTTTTGTGGATCCCGTGCCCGTTTTTGGGTTGCCCAGTGCCCATTTCTGTGGTCCCTCCATTCCCATTTTTTCGGGTCCCAAGTTCCCCCAAGTTCACACACATTTTAGGTTCCCTGTGCCCATTTTTGGGCTGCCTGTGTCCATTTTTGGGGAACCCTCCATTCCCGAATTTGGGGTCCCAAATTCCCCCAAATTTCGGGATCCCTGTGCCCGGTTTTGGGGTGTCCCATGCCCGTTTTTGGGGTGTCCCGTACCCTGCTCCAGCGCACGCCCCAGCGTGACCCGCCCGGTTCTACCGGTGGCTCCGAACATTGCGATCTTCATCCCCGGTGCCGTGAACCGAACCCAACCGAACCGAACCGGATCGAAGCGGGAACGGGATCGAGACCGGGATCCAGGATCGGGATTTGGGATCGGGACCGAGACTCGAACTGGGACCGCGATCGGGACCGGAACCGAGACTGAAACCGGGATTCGAGATCGGGATCGGGATCGGCACCGGGAGCTCCGCGATGGCTCCGAGGAGTTTTGGGAGGGAACTGGGAGGAACTGGGAGGGAACTGGGAGGAACTGGAAGGGACGGGGAGGGACTGGGGGTAATTGGGAGGGACTGGGAGGGACTGGGTGGGAAGTGGGAGGAACTGGGAGGGACTGGGAGAAACGGGGAGGGAACTGGGAGAGACTGGGAGGAACTGGGAGGGACTGGGAGGAACTGGGAGGGACTGGTGGTTCCCTCGGTTCCGGTGCAGCCGCCCCTGTCGGGATGGTCCCGGTCCATATTTGATCCCAGTCCATATTTGATCCCAGGCCGTATTTGAGCCCAGTCTAAATAATCTCAGTCAAGTTTATCCCAGTCTATACAATCCCAGTCAATATTAGATCCCAGTCCATAGTTTATCAAAGTCCATATTTGATCTTAGTCAATATTTGATCCCACTCCATATTTGATCCCAGTCCACATTTGACCCCACTCCATATTTAATCCCAGTCCCTAACTGATCCCACTCCACTAATCCCAGTCCTCATCGCCCTGCACACATTCCAAAAGTCTGGAATACCAGCTCACAGACAGGAAAAGATGTTCCCGACCTTGAAGGCAAATGGAGCAAAATCCTCCAGAGACATTTCCCTGCCAGCCCTCAGGATTTCAGCTCCTGGGAATTAAAATATTAACCAAGAAATGTAATAATAAATAATCAGGGGAGGGTCGGTGGGGAGAGAGGGGTAAATTAAATCAGGGGAGGGGTCAATTAAATCAGGGCAGGATCAATTAAATCAGGCAAGGGGTCAATTAAATCAGGGCAGGATGAATTAAATCAGGGGAGGGGTCAATTAAATCAGGGCAGGGGTCAATTAAATCAGGCAAGGGGTCAATTAAACTGGGGCAGAATCAATTAAATCAGGCAATGGGCCAATTAAATCAGGGCAGGGTCTCTGGTGGTCCCAGGGTCAAGGGAGACACTGAGAGAGAAACAGAGCAGGCAAAGAGAGGCAGGAGAGAAAAGGGGACACGAACACAATGAGCTGAGCAGGCGGCACTGTGCAAACAGAACTGCAATGGACTGAACACGAACGGGAGAGAAATCTGTAACTCTGAGAGTTTTATTTGCTATCAAATACATCCCACACGCCCAGCCCCACACAATCCCCACCCCACCGCTCTAATTGAGATCCCTGTACTGTCAATCACAGGCTGGCTGTAGAATCGAGGAAAATTCGTATGGCATGGAGTTTTTCTCAGGAGGGATTGAGCATTCTGGGGGAAGATTGAGCTGTTTTCACTGGGATTTGAGTCGTTTTCAGGTGACAGATTCATCTCTCTTGGCTTTTGGACTGCAAAGAGATCGAGAAGAGTAAAAAATTAGGGTGAAATTAAAAGGAGAAGCAGCCAGGTGTGTTCCCAGCATGGATCACAGGGAATGTGAGTGACCAGGGCTGTGCCCAAAGTGCCTCCTCCAGTGGGGGATGGAGCTGGAGCAGCGCACGAAGCTCTGCCCGCACTCGGGGCACTCGCAGGGCTTCCCTTACCAGTGCCTCTGTTGGTGTTGGGTCAAGTGAGAGCTCTGTGAGAAGCTCTTCCCACACTGGGGACACTCGTAGGGCCTCTCCCCGGTGTGGATGCGCCGGTGGGTGACGAGGGTGAAGTTGCACTTGAATCCCTTCCCACAGTCGGGGCAGCGGAAGGGCCTCTCCTCTGAGTGAATCCGATAGTGGGCGAGGAGATGAGAGCTGGTCCGAAACCTCTTCCTGCATTTATCACACTCGTAGGGCCTCTTCCCTGTGTGGATGCGCCGGTGGGTGACGAGGGTGGAGTTTTGCTTGAATCCTTTCCCACAGTCGGGGCATTGGAAGGGCCTCTCCTCTCTGTGAATCCAATAGTGCTTGAGGAGATCAGAACTGCACTGAAACGTCTTCCCACACTTGGAACACTTGTAGGGCCTCTCCCCAGTGTGACTCTTCTGGTGCCTGATCAGGTTGGAGTTCCTGCTGAAGCTCTTCCCACACTCCCCACACTCGTAGGGCTTCTCCCCAGTGTGGATCCTCTGGTGTTCGATCAGGTCGCTGTTCCACCTGCAGCTCTTCCCACACTCCCCGCACGTGTGGGGCTTCTCCCCATCACGGAGCTGCTCACGGAGCACCAGCTCCGAGCTCTGGCTCCATCTCCGGCCGCCTTCCCGGCCCAGGCCGGCTCCTTCCCGCTCACATCCCCGCCAGCTGCCTTTGCAGCCCCTCCTCGTGCGGCATCTCCGCGCCTTTTCCTCCCCGTTGCCTTCCTGCGCCGTGGAGCCGCTCAAAACGGCCTCTTCCACCAGCTCCTGCCGCGGGCATTTCTCCTCCCTGCTCTCCATGCTCAGCTCCTGCTCTGGGCGAGGAAGGACAAGGACACCATGCGATTTGCCTCCGTGCCACAGCCGAGGGCAACGAGATCCCCCCGGGGCGGCCCCGGCAGGACGGCACCGCCACCCCCCGATGTCCCCCCGAGGGGCCTTTTCCGCTCAGCCTTGGACTTCTTCATTCTCCAAACATCCCCCCAAAAACCCAACCCAGGGATCCCCCGGGATATCAGGGCCGGGCTCCCCCTCCCTGCTCACCGGCGCGATGCGGGGTCGATGATCCCACAGGTGGGGGCTGCGAATTCAGGCAGGGTCGACCGCGTGGATCCGTCCGCTCAGCCTTGATCCGCCTTTGTCCCTCCTCTTCCTCTTCCTCTTCCTCCCGCTCCTCCTCTTCCTTTCCCCCTCCCGCTCATCAGCCTTAACTCCGCCTTCTTCTCCTCTTCCATCCCGCCCCTTCCATCCCTTCTCCTCCTCCTGCTCCCTAACCCCACCTTCTTCCCCTCCTTCCATCGCTGCTCTCTCTCCGCCTTCATCCCTCCCCTTCCATCTACGGTTTCCCTGCTCCTCTGCCCAAACCGGCTCCAACCGTGAGGGGAAAGGGGGCGGGGAAAGGGCGGAACCGTGAGGGGAAAGGGGCGGGCTCAGGCCAAGGGCGGCAACTGTGAGGGGACGCTCTGGGAGGCGGCACTCTGCGAACAGAACTGCAACGGTCTGAACATGAACGGTAAGGAAAGTTGTAAGTCTCGGAATTTTATTTGCTGTCAAATACATGTTGCTCAGCCAGCCCATAAAAATCCACATCCGTGAGGTTGAGCAGCGCACGAAGCTCTGCCCGCACTCGGGGCACTCGCTGGGCTTCCCTCACTGGTGCCTTCGTTGTTATCAGGTCAAATTAGAGCACTGTGAGAAGCTCTTCCCACACTGGGGACACTCGTAGGGCCTCTCCGCTGTGAGGATGCGCTGGTGGGTGATCAGGTGGGACTTCTGCCTGAATCCCTTCCCACGCTCAGGGCATTGGAAGGGTCTCTCCTCTCTGTGAATCCAATAGTGCTTGAGGAGATGGGTGCTGGTCAGAAACCTCTTCCTGCATTTGTCACACTCGAAGGGCCTCTCCCCTGTGTGGCTCCTCTGGTGCTTGTTCAGGGCGGAGCTGTGGCTGAAGCGCTTCCCACACACAGAACACTCGAAAGGCTTTTGCCCAATATGGATCCTCTGGTGCAGGATCAGGTGAGAGCTCTTAATGAAGCTCTTCCCACTTCCCCCACACTCGTAGGGCCGTTTCCCCAGTGTGGATGCGCTGGTGGTTGACCAGGTCCGATCTCCATCTGAAGCTCTCCCCACACTCCCCACACGTGTGGGGCTTCTCCCCATCACGGAGCTGCTCACGGAGCACCAGCTCCAAGTCCCACTGTTCCCGGTGTTTGGGGTCCCAAATTCCCCCAAACTCCCCCAAGTTTTGGGGTCCCAGTGTCCATTTTTGGGGGTGCCCGTGACCGTTTTTGGGGTGCCCCGTGCCCATTTTTGTGGTCCCTCCATTCCCATTTTTTTGGGTCCCAAGTTCTCACAAATTTCGGGCTCTCTGTGCCCATTTTTGGGCTGCCTGTGTCCATTTTTGGGCTCCGTCCATTCCCGAATTTGGGGTCCCAAATTCCCCCAATTTTCGGGATCCTAGTGCCCATTTTTGGGGTGTCCCGTGCCCGTTTTTGGGGTGTCCCGTGCCCGTTTTTGGGGTGTCCCGTACCCTGCTCCAGCGCCAGCCCCAGCGTGACCCGCCCGGTTCTGCCGGTGGCTCCGAAGATCGCGATCTTCATCCCGGGTGCCGTGAACCGAACCGAACCGAACCGAACCGGACCGACCCGTACCGAACCGAACCGGACTAAATCGAACCGAACCGAACCGGACCGAAGCGAACCGGACTGAATCGAACCGAACCGGACCGAAGCGAACCGATCCGGACTGAATCGAACGGAACAGAACCGAACCGAACCGCACCGAACCGGATCGAACCAGGAACGGGATCAAGATCGGGATCCGGGATCGGGATTTGGGATCGGGACCGAGACTCGAACCGGGACCGCGATCGGGACCGGAACCGAGACTGAAACCGGGATTCGAGATCGGCACCGGGAGCTCCGCGATGGCTCCGAGGAGTTTTGGGAGGGAACTGGGAGGGACTGGGAGGGAACTGGGAGGAACTGGGCGGGAACTGGGAGGGACTGGGAGGGACTGGGAGGGACTGGGAGGGACTGGGAGGGACTGGGAGGAACTGGGAGGGACTGGTGGTTCGCTCGGTTCCGGTGCAGCCGCCCCTGTCGGGATGGTCCCGGTCCGTATTTGATCCCAGTCCATATTTGAGCCCAGGCCGTATTTCAGCCCCGTCTAAATAATCTCAGTCCATTTTATCCCAGTCTATACAAACCCAGTCAATATTAGATCCCAGTCCATAGTTTATCTAAGCCCATATTTGATCTTAGTCAATATTTGATCCCAATCCATTTGATCCCAGTCCATATTTCATCCCAGTCCATAAGATCGCAGGCCATAATTGATCCCAGTCCATATTTCATCCCAGTCCATAAGATCGCAGGCCATAATTGATCCCAGTCCATATTTCATCCCAGTCCATAAGATCCCAGGGCATATTTGATCCCAGTCCAAATGATTCCAGTCCGTATTTGATCCCAGTCCATATTTGACCCCAGTCCATTTTTTATCCCAATTCATATTTGATCCCAGACCATATTTGAGCCCAGTCCATATTTGATCCAAATCTATTTAATCCCACTCCCTAATTGATCCCACTCCATATTTGATTCCAAACCTTATTTAATCCAAGTCCACATTGGATCCCAATCTATTTGATCCCAGTCCACATTTGATCCCACTCCATATTTAATCCCAGTCCACATTTGATCCCACTCCATATTTAATCCCAGTCCCTAATTGATCTCACTCCATATTTAATCCCAGTCATTATTGCCCTGCACACATTCCAAAAGTCTGGAATTCCAGCTCCCAACCTTGAAGGCAAATGGAGCAAAATCCTACAGAGACATTTCCCTGCCAGCCCTCAGGACTGCAGCTCCTGGGACTGGGAATGAAAATATTAACCAGGAAATATAATAATAAAACATCAGGGGAGGGTCGGTGGGGATAGAGGGGTCAATGAAATCAGGCAATGGGTCAATTAAATCAGGTAAGGGGTCAATTAAGTCAGGGCAGCGTCTCTGGTGGTCCCAGGGTCAAGGGAGACACTGAGAGAGAAACAGAGAAGGCAAAGAGAGGCAGGGGAGAAAAGGGGACACGAACACAATGAGCTGAGCAGGCGGCACTGTGCAAACAGAACTGCAACGGACTGAACATGAACGGGACAGAAATCTGTAAGTCTGAGAGTTTTATTTGCTATCAAATACACCCCACACAATCCCCACCCCACCGCTCTAATTGAGATCCCACTACTGTAAATTCAGGCTGGCTGTAGAATCGAGGAAAATTCGTATGGCATGGAGTTTTTCTCAGGAGGGATTGAGCATTCTGGGGCAAGCCTGAGCTGTTTTCACTGGGATTTGAGTGGTTTTCAGGTGACAGATTCATCTCTCTTGGCTTTTGGACTGCAAAGAGATCGAGAAGAGTAAAAAATTAAGGTGAAATTAAAAGGAAAAGCAGCCAGGTGTGTTCCCAGCATGGATCACAGGGAATGTGAGTGACCAGGGCTGTGCCCAAAGTGCCTCCTCCGGTGGGGGATGGAGCTGGAGCAGCGCACAAAGCTCTGCCCGCACTCGGGGCACTCGCAGTGCTTCCCTTACCAGTGCCTCTGTTGGTGTCGGGTCAAGATAGAGCTCTGTGAGAAGCTCTTCCCACACTGGGGACACTCGTAGGGCCTCTCCCCGGTGTGGATGCGCCGGTGGGTGACGAGGTGGGAGTTGTACTTGAATCCCTTCCCACAGTCGGGGCAGCGGAAGGGCCTCTCCTCTGTGTGAATCCGATAGTGGGCGAGGAGATGAGAGCTGGTCCGACACCTCTTCCTGCATTTATCACACTCGTAGGGCCTCTCCCCTGTGTGGATGCGCCGGTGGTTGATGACGCTGGAGTTGTGCTTGAATCCTTTCCCACAGTCGGGGCATTGGAAGGGCCTCTCCTCTCTGTGAATCCAATAGTGCTTGAGGAGATCAGAACTGCACTGAAACGTCTTCCCACACTTGGAACACTTGTAGGGCCTCTCCCCAGTGTGAGTCTTCTGGTGCCTGATCAGGTTGGAGTTCCTGCTGAAGCTCTTCCCACACTCCCCACACTCGCAGGGCTTCTCCCCAGTGTGGATCCTCTGGTGTTCGATCAGGTCGCTGTTCCACCTGAAGCTCTTCCCACACTCCCCGCACGTGTGGGGCTTCTCCCCATCACGGAGCTGCTCACGGAGCACCAGCTCCGAGCTCTGGCTCCATCTCCGGCCGCCTTCCCGGCCCACGCCGCCTCTTTCCCCCTCACATCCCCGCCAGCTGCCTTTGCAGCCCCTCCTCGTGCGGCATCTCCGCGCCTTTTCCTCCCCGTTGCGTCCCTGCGCCGTGGAGCCGCTCAAAACGGCCTCTTCCACCAGCTCCTGCCGCGGGCATTTCTCCTCCCTGCTCTCCATGCTCAGCTCCTGCTCTGGGCGAGGAAGGACAAGGACACCATGCGATTTGCCTCCGTGCCACAGCCGAGGGCAACGAGATCCCCCCGGGGCGGCCCCGGCAGGACGGCACCGCCACCCCCCGATGTCCCCCCGAGGGGCCTTTTCCGCTCAGCCTTGGACTTCTTCATTCTCCAAACATCCCCCCAAAAACCCAACCCAGGGACCCCCCGGGATATCAGGGCCGGGCTCCCCCTCCCTGCTCACCGGCGCGATGCGGGGGCGATGATCCCACAGGTGGGGGCTGCGAATTCAGGCAGGGTCGACCGCGTGGATCCGTCCGCTCAGCCTTCATCCGCCTTTGTCCCTCCTCTTCCTCTTCCTCTTCCTCCCGCTCCTCCTCTTCCTTTCCCCCTCCCGCTCCTCAGCCTTAACTCCGCCTTCTTCTCCTCTTCCATCCCGCCCCTTCCATCCCTTCTCCTCCTCCTGCTCCCTAACCCCACCTTCTTCCCCTCCTTCCATCGCTGCTCTCTCTCCGCCTTCATCCCTCCCCTTCCATCTCCGGTTTCCCTGCTCCTCTGCCCAAACCGGCTCCAACCGTGAGGGGAAAGGGGGCGGGGAAAGGGCGGAACCGTGAGGGGAAAGGGGCGGGCTCAGGCCAAGGGCGGTAACTGTGAGGGGACACTCTGGGAGGCGGCACTCTGCGAACAGAACTGCAACGGTCTGAACATGAACGGTAAGGAAAGTTGTAAGTCTCGGAATTTTATTTGCTGTCAAATACATGTTGCTCAGCCAGCCCATAACAATCCACATCCCTGAGGTTGAGCAGCGCACGAAGCACTGCCCGCACTCGGGGCACTCGCTGGGCTTCCCTCACTGGTGCCTTCGTTGTTATCAGGTCAAATTAGAGCACTGTGAGAAGCTCTTCCCGCACTGGGGACACTCGTAGGGCCTCTCCGCTGTGAGCATGCGCTGGTGGGTGATCAGGTGGGACTTCTGCCTGAATCCCTTCCCACGCTCAGGGCATTGGAAGGGTCTCTCCTCTCTGTGAATCCAATAGTCCTTTAGGAGATGGGTGCTGGTCAGAAACCTCTTCCTGCATTTGTCACACTCGAAGGGCCTCTCCCCTGTGTGGCTCCTCTGGTGCTTGTTCAGGGCGGAGCTGTGGCTGAAGCGCTTCCCACACACAGAACACTCGAAAGGCTTTTGCCCAATATGGATCCTCTGGTGCAGGATCAGGTGAGAGCTCTTAATGAACCTCTTCCCACATTCCCCACACTCGTAGGGCCGTTTCCCCAGTGTGGATGCGCTGGTGGTTGACCAGGTCCGGTCTCCATCTGAAGCTCTCCCCACACTCCCCACACGTGTGGGGCTTCTCCCCATCACGGAGCTGCTCACCGAGCACCAGCTCCAAGTCCCACTGTTCCCGGTGTTTGGGGTCCCAAATTCCCCCAAACTCCCCCAAGTTTTGGGGTCCCAGTGTCCATTTTTGGGGGTGCCCGTGCCCGTTTTTGGGGTGCCCCGTGCCCATTTTTGTGGTCCCTCCATTCCCATTTTTTTGGGTCCCAAGTTCCCCCAAGTTCTCACAAATTTCGGGCTCTCTGTGCCCATTTTTGGGCTGCCTGTGTCCATTTTTGGGCTCCGTCCATTCCCGAATTTGGGGTCCCAAATTCCCCCAATTTTCGGGATCCTAGTGCCCATTTTTGGGGTGTCCCGTGCCCGTTTTTGGGGTGTCCCATGCCCGTTTTTGGGGTGTCCCGTACCCTGCTCCAGCGCCAGCCCCAACGTGACCCGCCCGGTTCTGCCGGTGGCTCCGAAGATCGCGATCTTCATCCCGGGTGCCGTGAACCGAACCGAACCGAACCGAACCGGACCGAACCGGACCGAACCGAACCGGACTAAATCGAACCGAACCGAACCGGACCGAAGCGAACCGGACTGAATCGAACCGAACCGGACCGAAGCGAACCGATCCGGACTGAATCGAACGGAACAGAACCGAACCGAACCGCACCGAACCGGATCGAACCAGGAACGGGATCAAGATCGGGATCCGGGATCGGGATTTGGGATCGGGACCGAGACTCGAACCGGGACCGCGATCGGGACCGGAACCGAGACTGAAACCGGGATTCGAGATCGGGATCGGGATCGGCACCGGGAGCTCCGCGATGGCTCCGAGGAGTTTTGGGAGGGAACTGGGAGGAACTGGGCGGGAACTGGGAGGGACTGGGAGGGACTGGGAGGGACTGGGAGGAACTGGGAGGGACTGGGAGGAACTGGGAGGGACTGGTGGTTCGCTCGGTTCCGGTGCAGGCGCCCCTGTCGGGATGGTCCCGGTCCGTATTTGATCCCAGTCCATATTTGAACCCAGGCCGTATTTCAGCCCCGTCTAAATAATCTCAGTCCATTTTATCCCAGTCTATACAAACCCAGTCAATATTAGATCCCAGTCCATAGTTTATCTAAGCCCATATTTGATCTTAGTCAATATTTGATCCCAATCCATTTGATCCCAGTCCATATTTCATCCCAGTCCATAAGATCCCAGGCCATAATTGATCCCAGTCCATAAAATCCCAGGGCATATTTGATCCCAGTCCAAATGATTCCAGTCCGTATTTGATCCCAGTCCATATTTGACCCCAGTCCATTTTTTATCCCAATTCATATTTGATCCCAGACCATATTTGAGCCCAGTCCATATTTGATCCAAATCTATTTAATCCCACTCCCTAATTGATCCCAGTCCATATTTGATTCCAAACCTTATTTAATCCAAGTCCACATTTGATCCCAATCTATTTGATCCGAGTCCACATTTGATCCCACTCCATATTTAATCCCAGTCCACATTTGATCCCAGTCCATATTTAATCCCAGTCCCTAATTGATCTCACTCCATATTTAATCCCAGTCATTATCGCCCTGCACACATTCCAAAAGTCTGGAATTCCAGCTCCCAACCTTGAAGGCAAATGGAGCAAAATCCTACAGAGACATTTCCCTGCCAGCCCTCAGGACTGCAGCTCCTGGGACTGGGAATGAAAATATTAACCAGGAAATATAATAATAAAAAATCAGGGGAGAGTCGGTGGGGACAGAGGGGTCAATGAAATCAGGCAAGGGGTCAATAAAATAAGGCAAGGGGTCAATTAAATCAGCAGAGGGGTCAATTAAATCAGGTAAGGGGTCAATTAAATCAAGCAATGGGTCAATTAAATCAAGCAATGGGTCAATTAAATCAGGCAAGGGGTCAATTAAATCAGGGCAGGGTCTCTGGTGGTCCCAGGGTCAAGGGAGACACTGAGAAAAACAGAGTAGGCAAAGAGAGGCAGGAGAGAAAAGGGGACACGAACACAATGAGCTGAGCAGGCGGCACTGTGCAAACAGAACTGCAACGGACTGAACATGAACGGGAGAGAAATCTGTAACTCTGAGAGTTTTATTTGCTATCAAATACACCCCACACACCCAGCCCCACACAATCCCCACCCCACTGCTCTAATTAAGATCCCACTACTGTCAATCACAGGCTGGCTGTAGAATCGAGGATAATTCGTACGGCATGGAGTTTTTCTCAGGAGGGATTGAGCATTCTGGGGCAAGCCTGAGCTGTTTTCACTGGGATTTGAGTCGTTTTGAGGTGACAGATTCATCTCTCTTGGCTTTTGGACTGCAAAGAGATCGAGAAGAGAAAAAAATTAGGGTGATATTAAAAGGAGAAGCAGCCAGGTGTGTTCCCAGCATGGATCACAGGGAATGTGAGCGACCAGGGCTGTGCCCAAAGTGCCTCCTCCAGTGGGGGATGGAGCTGGAGCAGCGCACGAAGCTCTGCCCGCACTCGGGGCACTCGCAGGGCTTCCCTTACCGGTGGCTCCATTGGTGTTGGGTCAAGTGAGAGCTGCTGGAGAAGCTCTTCCCACACTGGGGACACTCGTAGGGCCTCTCCCCAGTGTGGATGCGCCGGTGCCTGACGAGGGAGGAGTTGTACTTGAATCCCTTCCCACAGTCAGGGCATTGGAAGGGTGTATCCTCTCTGTGAGTCCAATAGTGCTGGAGGAGATGGGAGCTCATATTAAAGCCCTTCCCACACTTGGTACACTCGTAGGGCCTCTCCCCAGTGTGGATGCGCCGGTGCCTGACGAGGGAGGAGTTGTGCTTGAATCCCTTCCCACACTCAGGGCATTGGAAGGGTCTATCCTCTCTGTGATTCCGATAGTGCTTGAAAAGACTGGAGCTGCAATTAAAGCCCTTCCCACATTTGGAACACTCGTAGGGCTTCTCCCCTGTGTGGATCCTCTGGTGCCTGATCAGTTCGGAGTTCCTGCTGAAGCTCTTCCCACACTCCCCACACTCATAGGGCTTCTCCCCAGTGTGGATCCTCTGGTGCCTGATCAGTTCGGAGTTCCTGCTGAAGCTCTTCCCACACTCCCCGCACGTGTGGGGCTTCTCCCCATCACGGAGCTGCTCACGGAGCACCAGCTCCGAGCTCTGGCTCCATCTCCGGCCGCCTTCCCGGCCCAGGCCGGCTCCTTCCCCCTCACATCCCCGCCAGCTGCCTTTGCAGCCCCTCCTCGTGCGGCATCTCCGCGCCTTTTCCTCCCCGTTGCCTTCCTGCGCCGTGGAGCCGCTCAAAACGGCCTCTTCCACCAGCTCCTGCCGCGGGCATTTCTCCTCCCTGCTCTCCATGCTCAGCTCCGGCTCTGGGGGAGGAAGGACAAGGACACCATGCGATTTGCCTCCGTGCCACAGCCGAGGGCAACGAGATCCCCCCAGGGCGGCCCCGGCAGGACGGCACCGCCACCCCCCGATGTCCCCCCGAGGGGCCTTTTCCGCTCAGCCTTGGACTTCTTCATTCTCCAAACATCCCCCCAAAAACCCAACCCAGGGATCCCCCGGGATATCAGAGCAGGGCTCCCCCTCCCTGCTCACCGGCGCGATGCGGGGGGCGATGATCCCACAGGTGGGGGCTGCGAATTCAGGCTGGTCGACCGCGGGGATCCGTCCGCTCAGCCTTGATCCGCCTTTGTCCCTCCTCTTCCTCTTCCTCTTCCTCCCGCTCCTCCTCTTCCTTTCCCCCTCCCGCTCCTCAGCGTTATCTCCGCCTTCTTCTCCTCTTCCATCCCGCCCCTTCCATCCCTTCTCCTCCTCCTGCTCCCTAACCCCACCTTCTTCTTCTCCTCCCATCGCTGCTCACTCTCCGCCTTCATCCCTCCTCTTCAATCTCCGCTTTCCCTGCTCCTCTCCCCAAACCGGCTGGAACCGTGAGGGGAAAGGGGGCAGGGAAAGGGCGGAACCGTGAGGGGAAAGGGGCGGGCTCAGGCCAAGGGCGGGAACTGTGCGGGCACACTCTGGGAGGCGGCACTCTGCGAACAGAATTGCAACGGTCTGAACATGAACGGGAAAGAAAGTTGTAAGTCTCAGAGTTTTATTTGCTATCAAATACATCATGCTCAGCCAGCGCATAACAATCCACATCCATGAGGTTGAGCAGCGCACGAAGCTCTGCCCGCAATCGGTGCCCTCACAGGGCTTCCTTTCGTGGTGCTTCCGTTGGTGTCGGGTCAAGTGAGAGCTGCTGGAGAAGCTCTTCCCACACTGGGGACACTCGTAGGGCCTCTCCCCTGTGTGGATGCGCCGGTGGGTGACGAGGATGGAATTGTACTTGAATCCCTTCCCACAGTCGCGGCAGCGGAAGGGCCTCTCCTCTGTGTGAATCCGATAGCGCAGGAGGAGAGGAGAGCTGGTCCGACACCTCTTTCTGCATTTATCACACTCATAGGGCCTCTCCCCTTTGTGGATACTCTGGTGGTTGATCAGGTCCGATCTCCATCTGAAGCTCTTCCCACACTCCCCACACTCATAGGGCTTCTCCCCAGTGTGGATCCTCTGGTGCCTGATCAGGTCGCTGTTCCACCTGAAGCTCTTCCCACACTCCCCGCACGTGTGGGGCTTCTCCCCATCACGGAGCTGCTCACGGAGCACCAGCTCCAAGTCCCACTGTTCCCGGTGTTTGGGGTCCCAAATTCCCCCAAACTCCCCCAAGTTTTGGGGTCCCAGTGTCTATTTTTGGGGGTGACCGTGCCCGTTTTTGGGGTGCCCCTTGCCCATTTTTGTGGTCCCTCCATTCCCATTTATTTGGGTTCCAAGTTCCCCCAAGTTCTCACAAATTTCGGGGTCTCTGTGCCCGTTTTTGGGCTGCCTGTGTCCATTTTTGGGGTCCGTCCATTCCCGAATTTGGGGTCCCAAATTCCCCCAATTTTCGGGATCCCAGTGCCCGTTTTTGGGGTGTCCCGTGCCCGTTTTTGGGGTGACCCGTACCCTGCTCCAGCGCACGCCCCAGCGTGACCCGCCCGGTTCTGCCGGTGGCTCCGAAGATCGCGATCTTCATCCCGGGTGCCGTGAACCGAACCGAACCGGACCGAACCGAACCGAACCGAACCGGACTGAATCGAACCGAACCGGACCGAAGCGAACCGAACCGGACTGAATCGAACGGAACCGAACCGAACCGAACCGGACCGAACCGGACCGAGCGAACCGGACTGAATCGAACCGGACCGAACCGAACCGAACGAGAACGAACCAGGAACGGGATCAAGATCGGGATCCGGGATCGGGATTTGGGATCGGGACCGAGACTCGAACCGGGACCGCGATCGGGACCGGAACCGAGACTGAAACCGGGATTCGAGGTCGGGATCGGCGCCGGGAGCTCCGCGATGGCTCCGAGGAGTTTTGGGAGGGAACTGGGAGGGACTGGGAGGGAACTGGGAGGGAACTGGGAGGGACTGGGAGGAACGGAGAGGGACTGGGAGGGAACTGGGAGGGACTGGGAGGGACTGGGAGGAACTGTGAGGGAACTGGGAGGGACTGGGAGGGACTGGGAGGGACTGGGAGGAACTGGGAGGGACTGGGAGGAACTGGGAGGGACTGGGAGGAACTGGGAGGGACTGGTGGTTCGCTCGGTTCCGGTGCAGCCGCCCCTGTCGGGATGGTCCCGGTCCGTATATGATCCCAGTCCATATTTGAGCCCAGGCCGTATTTCAGCCCCGTCTAAATAATCTCAGTCCATTTTATCCCAGTCTATACAAACCCAGTCAATATTAGATCCCAGTCCATAGTTTATCTAAGCCCATATTTGATCTTAGTCAATATTTGATCCCAATCTATTTGATCCCAGTCCATATTTCATCCCAGTCCATAAGATCCCAGGGCATATTTGATCCCAGTCCAAATGATTCCAGTCCGTATTTGATCCCAGTCCATATTTGACCCCAGTCCATTTTTTATCCCAATTCATATTTGATCCCAGACCATATTTGAGCCCAGTCCATATTTGATCCAAATCTATTTAATCCCACTCCCTAATTGATCCCACTCCATATTTGATTCCAAACCTTATTTAATCCAAGTCCACATTGGATCCCAATCTATTTGATCCCAGTCCACATTTGATCCCACTCCATATTTAATCCCAGTCCACATTTGATCCCAGTCCATATTTAATCCCAGTCCCTAATTGATCTCACTCCATATTTAATCCCAGTCATTATCGCCCTGCACACATTCCAAAAGTCTGGAATTCCAGCTCCCAACCTTGAAGGCAAATGGAGCAAAATCCTACAGAGACATTTCCCTGCCAACCCTCAGGACTTCAGCTCCTGGGACAGGGAATGAAAATATTAACCAGGAAATATAATAATAAAAAATCAGGGGAGGGGCGGTGGGGACAGAGGGGTCAATGAAATCAGGCAAGGCGTCAATTAAATCAGGCAAGGGGCCAATTAAATCAGGGCAGGGTCTCTGGTGGTCCCAGGGTCAAGGGAGACACTGAGAGAGAAACAGAGCAGGCAAAGAGAGGCAGGAGAGAAAAGGGGACACGAACACAATGAGCTGAGCAGGCGGCACTGTGCAAACAGAACTGCAACAGACTGAACATGAACGGGAGAGAAATCTGTAACTCTGAGAGTTTTATTTGCTATCAAATACACCCCACACACCCAGCCCCACACAATCCCCACCCCACCGCTCTAATTGAGATCCCACTACTGTCAATCACAGGCTGGCTGTAGAATCGAGGATAATTCGTACGGCATGGAGTTTTTCTCAGGAGGGATTGAGCATTCTGGGGCAAGCCTGAGCTGTTTTCACTGGGATTTGAGTCGTTTTGAGGTGACAGATTCATCTCTCTTGGCTTCTGGAGTGCAAAGAGATCGAGAAGAGTAAAAAATTAGGGTGATATTAAAAGGAGAAGCAGCCAGGTGTGTTCCCAGCATGGATCACAGGGAATGTGAGTGACCAGGGCTGTGCCCAAAGTGCCTCCTCCAGTGGGGGATGGAGCTGGAGCAGCGCACGAAGCTCTGCCCGCACTCGGGGCACTCGCAGGGCTTCCCTTACCGGTGGCTCCATTGGTGTTGGGTCAAGCTAGAGCTCCTGGAGAAGCTCTTCCCACACTGGGGACACTCGTAGGGCCTCTCCCCTGTGTGGATGCGCCGGTGCCTGACGAGGGAGGAGTTGTACTTGAATCCCTTCCCACAGTCGGGGCATTGGAAGGGTGTATCCTCTCTGTGAGTCCAATAGTGCTGGAGGAGATGGGAGCTCCTATTAAAGCCCTTCCCACACTTGCTACACTCGTAGGGCCTCTCCCCTGTGTGGATGCGCTGGTGCCTGACGAGGGAGGAGTTGTGCTTGAATCCCTTCCCACACTCAGGGCATTGGAAGGGTCTATCCTCTCTGTGAATCCAATAGTGCTTGAAAAGATTGGAGCTGAGATTAAAGCCCTTCCCACATTTGGAACACTCGTAGGGCTTCTCCCCAGTGTGAGTCATCTGGTGCCTGATCAGGCCCGAGGGGTCTGTGAAGCTCTTCCCACACTCCCCACACTCGTAGGGCTTCTCCCCAGTGTGGCTCCTCTGGTGCCTGATCAGTTCGGAGTTCCTCCTGTAGCTCTTCCCACACTCCCCGCACGTGTGGGGCTTCTCCCCATCACGGAGCTGCTCACGGAGCACCAGCTCCGAGCTCTGGCTCCATCTCCGGCCGCCTTCCCGGCCCAGGCCGCCTCTTTCCCCCTCACATCCCCGCCAGCTGCCTTTGCAGCCCCTCCTCGTGCGGCATCTCCGCGCCTTTTCCTCCCCGTTGCCTTCCTGCGCCGTGGAGCCGCTCAAAACGGCCTCTTCCACCAGCTCCTGCCGCGGGCATTTCTCCTCCCTGCTCTCCATGCTCAGCTCCTGCTCTGGGCGAGGAAGGACAAGGACACCATGCGATTTGCCTCCGTGCCACAGCCGAGGGCAACGACATCCCCCCAGGGCGTCCCCAGCAGGACGGCACCGCCACCCCCCGATGTCCCCCCGAGGGGCCTTTTCCGCTCAGCCTTGGACTTCTTCATTCTCCAAACATCCACCCAAAAACCCAACATAGGGACCCCCCGGGATATCAGGGCCGGGCTCCCCCTCCCTGCTCACCGGCGCGATGCGGGGGCGATGATCCCACAGGTGGGGGCTGCGAATTCAGGCAGGGTCGACCGCGGGGATCCGTCCGCTCAGCCTTGATCCGCCTTTGTCCCTCCTCTTCCTCTTCCTCCCGCTCCTCCTCTTCCTTTCCCCCTCCCGCTCCTCAGCGTTATCTCCGCCTTCTTCTCCTCTTCAATCCCGCCCCTTCCATCCCTTCTCCTCTTCCTGCTCCCTGACCCCACCTTCTTCTTCTCCTCCCATCGCTGCTCACTCTCCGCCTTCATCCCTCCTCTTCAATCTCCGCTTTCCCTGCTCCTCTCCCCAAACCGGCTGGAACGGCGAGGGGAAAAGGGCAGGGAAAGGGCGGGAACCGTGAGGGGAAAGGGGGCGGGGAAAGGGCGGGAACCGTGAGGGGAAAGGGGGCAGGGAAAGGGCGGAACCGTGAGGGGAAAGGGGCGGGCTCAGGCCAAGGGCGGCAACTGTGAGGGGACGCTCTGGGAGGCGGCACTCTGCGAACAGAATTGCACCGGTCTGAACATGAACGGGAAAGAAAGTTGTAAGTCTCAGAGTTTTATTTGCTATCAAATACATCATGCTCAGCCAGCCCATAACAATCCACATCCGTGAGGTTGAGCAGCGCACGAAACTCTGCCCGCAATCGGTGCCCTCGCAGGGCTTCCTTTCGTGGTGCTTCCGTTGGTGTCGGGTCAAGTGAGAGCTGCTGGAGAAGCTCTTCCCACACTGGGGACACTCGTAGGGCCTCTCCCCAGTGTGGATGCGCCGGTGGGTGACGAGGGTGGAGTTCTTCTTGAATCCCTTCCCACAGTCGGGTCAGCGGAAGGGCCTCTCCTCTGTGTGAATCCGATAGTGCAGGAGGAGAGGAGAGCTGGTCCGACACCTCTTTCTGCATTTATCACACTCATAGGGCCTCTCCCCTGTGTGGATACTCTGGTGGTTGATCAGGTCCGATCTCCATCTGAAGCTCTTCCCACACTCCCCACACTCGTAGGGCCTCTCCCCAGTGTGGGGCCTCTGGTGCTGGATCAGGTCGCTGTTCCACCTGAAGCTCTTCCCACACTCCCCGCACGTGTGGGGCTTCTCCCCATCACGGAGCTGCTCACGGAGCAGCAGCTCCAAGTCCCACTGTTCCCGGTTTTTGAGGTCCTAAATCCTCCCAAACTCCCCCAAATTTTGGAGTGCCAGTGTCCATCTTTGGGGAGCCCGTGCCCGTTTTTGGGGTGCCCGTGCCTGTTTTTGTGGTCCCTCCATTCCCCATTTTTTGGGATCCCAAGTTCCCCAAAGCTCTCACAAATTTTAGGTTCCCCGTACCGATTTTTGGTCTGCCTGTGTCCATTTTTGGGGTCCCTCCATTCCCAGATTTTGGGTCGCAAATTCCCCCAATTTTCGGGATGCCAGTGCCCGTTTTTGGGGTGTCCCGTGCCCATTTTTGGGGTATCCCGTGCCCGTTTTTGGGGTGTCCCGTACCCTGCTCCAGCGCCAGCCCCAGCGTTACCCGCCCGGTTCTGCCGGTGGCTCCGAAGATCGCGATCTTCATCCCCGGTGCCGTGAACCGAACCGAACCGGACCGAACCGAACCGGACTGAATCGAACCGGACCGACCCGTACCGAACCGGATCGAACCAGGAACGGGATCAAGATCGGGATCCGGGATCGGGATTTGGGATCGGGACCGAGACTCGAACCGGGACCGCGATCGGGACCGGAACCGAGACTGAAACCGGGATTCGAGATCGGGATCGGCACCGGGAGCTCCGCGATGGCACCGAGGAGTTTTGGGAGGGAACTGGGAGGGACTGGGAGGGAACTGGGAGGGACTGGGAGGAACGGGGAGGGACGGGGCGGGAACTGAGAGGGACTGGGAGGGACTGGGAGGAACGGGGAGGGACTGGGAGGAACGGGGAGGGACTGGGCGGGACAGGGCGGGGCGGGACGGCCTCCGTTCGCTCGGTTCCGGTGCAGCCGCCCCTGTCGGGATGGTCCCGGTCCATATTTGATCCCAGTCCATAGTTTACACCAGTTCCATATTTGATCCCAGTCCTGCTTTGATCCCAGTCCATATTTAATCCTAGTCAATATTAGATCCCAGTCAATAGTTTATCAAAGTCCATATTTGATCTTAGTCAACATTTGATCCCAATCTATTTGATCCCAGTCCCTAATTGATCCCACTCCATTAATCCCAGTCCTTATCGCCCTGCACACATTCCAAAAGTCTGGAATTCCAGCTCCCAGACAGGAAAAGATGTCCCCGACCTTGAAGGCAAATGCAGCAAAATCCTCCAGAGACATTTCCCTGCCAGCCCCCAGGACTTCAGCTCCTGGGAATTAAAATATTAACCAAGAAATGTAATAATAAAAAATCAGGGGAAGGTCGGTGGGGACAGAGGGGTCAATTACATCAGGGAAGGGGTCAATTAAATCAGGGCAGGATCAATTAAATCAGGCAAGGGGTCAATTAAATCAGGGCAGGGGCCAATTAAACCACGGCAAGATCAATTAAATCAGGCAAGGGGTCAATTAAATCAGGCAAGGGGTCAATTAAATCAGGCAAGGGGCCAATTAAATCAGGGCAGGGTCTCTGGTGGTCCCAGGGTCAAGGGAGACACTGAGAGAGAAACAGAGCAGGCAAAGAGAGGCAGGAGAGAAAAGGGGACACGAACACAATGAGCTGAGCAGGCGGCACTGTGCAAACAGAACTGCAACGGACTGAACATGAACGGGAGAGAAATCTGTAACTCTGAGAGTTTTATTTGCTATCAAATACACCCCACACGCCCAGCCCCACACAATCCCCACCCCACCGCTCTAATTGAGATCCCACTACTGTAAATCACAGGCTGGCTGTAGAATCGAGGATAATTTGTACAGGATGGAGTTTTTCTCAGGAGAGATTGAGCATTCTGGGGCAAGACTGAGCTGTTTTCACTGGGATTTGAGTCGTTTTGAGGTGACAGATTCATCGCTCTTGGCTTCTGGAGTGCAAAGAGATCGAGAAGAGTAAAAAATTAATGTGATATTAAATGGAGAACCAGCCAGATGTGTTGCCAACATGGATCACAGGGAATGATAGTGACCAGGGCTGTGCCCACAGTGGCTCCTCCAGTGGGGGATGGAGCTGGAGCAGCGCACGAAGCTCTGCCCGCACTCAGGGCACTCGCAGAGCTTCCCTCACCGGTGCCCCTGTTGGTGTCGGGTCAAGCTAGAGCGCTGTGAGAAGCTCTTCCCACACTGGGGACACTCATAGGGCCTCTCCCCTGTGTGGATGCGCCGGTGCCTGACGAGGCAGGAGTTTTCCTTGAATCCCTTCCCACAGTCGGGGCATTGGAAGGGTCTATCCTCTCTGTGAATCCAATAGTGCTGGAGGAGATGGGAGCTCCTAGTAAAGCACTTCCCACACTTGGAACACTCGTAGGGCCTCTCCCCTGTGTGGATGCGCCGGTGGGTGATGAGCTGGTCGCTGTGCTTGAATCCCTTCCCACACTCAGGGCATTGGAAGGGTCTATCATCTCTGTGAATCCGATAGTGCTTGAAAAGACTGGAGCTTTGATTAAAGCCCTTCCCACATTTGGAACACTCGTAGGGCTTCTCCCCAGTGTGGATCCTCTGGTGCCTGGTCAGGCCCGAGCTGTCTGTGAAGCTCTTCCCACACTCCCCACACTCGTAGGGCCTCTCCCCAGTGTGGGTCCTCTGGTGTTGGATCAGTCCGCAGTTCCTCCTGAAGCTCTTCCCACACTCCCCGCACGTGTGGGGCTTCTCCCCATCACGGAGCTGCTCACGCAGCACCAGCTCCGAGCTCTGGCTCCATCTCCGGCCGCCTTCCCGGCCCAGGCCGCCTCTTTCCCCCTCACATCCCCGCCAGCTGCCTTTGCAGCCCCTCTTCGTGCGGCATCTCCGCGCCTTTTCCTCCCCGTTGCCTTCCTGCGCCGTGGAGCCGCTCAAAACGGCCTCTTCCACCAGCTCCTGCCGCGGGCATTTCTCCTCCCTGCTCTCCATGCTCAGCTCCTGCTCTGGGCGAGGAAGGACAAGGACACCATGCGATTTGCCTCCGTGCCACAGCCAAGGGCAACGAGATCGCCCCAGGGCGTCCCCGGCAGGACGGCACCGCCACCCCACGATGTCCCCCCGAGGGGCCTTTTCCGCTCAGCCTTGGACTTCTTCATTCTCCAAACATCCACCCAAAAACCCAACCCAGGGATCCCCCGGGATATCAGGGCCGGGCCTCACCCTCCCTGCTCACCGGCGCGATGCGGGGGCGATGATCCCACAGGTGGGGGCTGCGAATTCAGGCAGGGTCGACCGCGTGGATCCGTCCGCTCAGCCTTGATCCGCCTTTGTCCCTCCTCTTCCTCTTCCTCTTCCTCCCGCTCCTCCTTTTCCTTTCCCCCTCCCGCTCCTCAGCCTTAACTCCGCCTCCTTCTCCTCTTCCATCTCGCCGCTTCCATCCCTTCTCCTCCTCCTGCTCCCTGACCCCACCTTCTTCTTCTCCTCCCATCGCTGCTCTCTCTCCGCCTTCATCCCTCCTCTTCCATCTCCCCTAGCCCTGCTCCTCTGCCCAAACCGGCTGGAACGGCGAGGGGAAAAGGGCAGGGAAAGGGCGGGAACCGTGAGGGGAAAGGGGGCGGGGAAAGGGCGGGAACCGTGAGGGGAAAGGGGGCAGGGAAAGGGCGGAACCGTGAGGGGAAAGGGGCGGGCTCAGGCCAAGGGCCGCAACTGTGAGGGGACGCTCTGGGAGGCGGCACTCTGCGAACGGAATTGCAACGGTCTGAACATGAACGGGAAAGAAAGTTGTACCTCTCAGAGTTTTTTTTGCTGTCAAATACATGTTGCTCAGCCAGCGCATAACAATCCACATCCGTGAGGTTGAGCAGCGCACGAAGCTCTGCCCGCACTCGGGGCACTCGCAGGGCTTCACTTCGTGGTGCTTTCGTTGCTGTCGGGTCAAGTGAGAGCTGCTGGAGAAGCTCTTCCCACACTGGGGACACTCGTAGGGCCTCTCCCCAGTGTGGATGCGCTGGTGGGTAACAAGGGTGGAGTTGTACTTGAATCCCTTCCCACAGTCGGGGCAGCGGAAGGGCCTCTCCTCTGAGTGAATCCGATAGTGCAGGAGGAGATCAGAGCTGGTCCGAAACCTCTTCCTGCATTTATCACACTCGTAGGGCCTCTCCCCTGTGTGGATGCGCCGGTGGGTGACGAGGGTGGAGTTTTGCTTGAATCCTTTCCCACAGTCGGGGCATTGGAAGGGCCTCTCCTCTCTGTGAATCCAATAGTGCTTGAGGAGATCAGAACTGCACTGAAACGTCTTCCCACACTTGGAACACTTGTAGGGCCTCTCCCCAGTGTGAGTCTTCTGGTGCCTGATCAGGTTGGAGTTCCTGCTGAAGCTCTTCCCACACTCCCCACACTCGTAGGGCTTCTCCCCAGTGTGGATCCTCTGGTGTTCGATCAGGTCCGATCTCCATCTGAAGCTCTGCCCACACTCCCCACAGTCATAGGGCCTCTCCCCAGTGTGGATCCTCTGGTGCCTGATCAGGTCGCTGTTCCACCTGAAGCTCTTCCCACACTCCCCGCACGTGTGGGTCTTCTCCCCATCACGGAGCTGCTCACGGAGCAGCAGCTCCAAGTCCCACTGTTCCCGGTTTTTGGGGTCCTAAATTCCCCCAAACTCCCCCAAATGTTGGGGTGCCAGTGTCCATCTTTGGGGAGCCCGTGCCCGTTTTTGGGGTGCCCCTTGCCCATTTTTGTGGTCCCTCCATTCCCATTTTTTGGGGTCCCAAGTTCCCCAAAGCTCTCACAAATTTAAGGTTCCCCGTACCGATTTTTGGGCTGCCTGTGTCCATTTTTGGGGTCCCTCCATTCCCAGATTTTGGGTCGCAAATTTCTCCAAATTTCGGGATCGCAGTGCCCGTTTTGGGGTGTCCCGTGCCCTGCTCCACCGCCAGCCCCAGCGTTACCCGCCCGGTTCTGCCGGTGGCTCCGAAGATCGCGATCTTCATCCTCGGTGCCGTGAACCGAACCGAACCGGACCGAACCGGATGAATCGAACCGGACCGAACCGGACCGAACCGAACCGGACTGAATCGAACCGGATCGAACCGAACCGAACCGGATCGAACCAGGAACGGCATCAAGATCGGGATCCGGGATCGGGATTTGGGATCGGGACCGAGACTCGAACCGGGACCGCGATCGGGACCGGAACCGAGACTGAAACCGGGATTCGAGATCGGGATCGGGAGCTCCGCGATGGCTCCGAGGAGTTTTGGGAGGGAACTGGGAGGGACTGGGAGGAACTGGGAGGTAACTGGGAGGGAACTGGGAGGAACGGGGAGGGAACTGAGAGGGACTGGGAGGGAACTGGGAGGAACGGGGAGGGACTGGGCGGGACGGGACGGCCTCGGTTCGCTCGGTTCCGGTGCAGCCGCCCCTGTCGGGATGGTCCCGGTCCATATTTGATCCCAGTCCATAGTTTACACCAGTTCCATATTTGATCCCAGTCCTGCTCTGATCCCAGTCCATATTTAATCCTTGTCAGTATTAGATCCCAGTCCATAGTGTATCAAAGTCCATATTTGATCTTAGTCAATATTTGATCCCAATCTATCCCAATCTATTTGATCCCAGTCCACATTTGATCCCAGTCCATATTTAATCCCAGTCCCTAATTGATCTCACTCCATATCTAATCCCAGTCCTTATTGCCCTGCATACATTCCAAAAGTCTGGAATTCCAGCTCCCAGCCAGGAAAAGATGTTCCCGACCTTGAAGGCAAATGGAGCAAAATCCTACAGAGACATTTCCCTGCCAGCCCTCAGGACTTCAGCTCCTGGGACTGGGAATTAAAATAAAAATCGGGAAATGGAATAAAAAACAATCAGGGGAGGGTCGGTGGGGACAGAGGGGTCAATTAAATCAGGGGAGGGGTCAATTAAATCAGGCAAAGGGTCAATGAAATCAGGGGAGGGGTCAATGAAATCAGGGCAGGATCAATTAAATCATGCAATGGGTCAATTAAATCAGGGCAGGGTCTCTGGTGGTTCCAGGGTCAAGGGAGACACTGAGAGAGAAACAGAGAAGGCAAAGAGAGGCAGGAGAGAAAAGGGGACACGAACACAATGAGCTGAGCAGGCGGCATTGTGCAAACAGAACTGCAACGGACTGAACATGAACGGGAGAGAAATCTGTAACTCTGAGAGTTTTATTTGCTATCAAATACACCCCACACGCCCAGCCCCACACAATCCCCACCCCACCGCTCTAATTGAGATCCCACTACTGTCAATCACAGGCTGGCTGTAGAATCGAGGAAAATTCGTACGGCATGGAGTTTTTCTCAGGAGGGATTGAGCATTCTGGGGCAAGACTGAGCTGTTTTCACTGGGATTTGAGTCGTTTTGAGGTGACAGATTCATCTCTCTTGGCTTCTGGAGTGCAAAGAGATCGAGAAGAGAAAAAAATTAATGTGATATTAAATGGAGAAGCAGCCAGGTGTGTTGCCAACATGGATCTCAGGGAATGTGAGTGACCAGGGCTGTGCCCAAAGTGCCTCCTCCGGTGGGGGATGGAGCTGGAGCAGCGCACGAAGCTCTGCCCGCACTCGGGGCTCTCATAGGGCTTCACTCACCGGTGCGTCCGTTGGTGTTGGGTCAAGTTAGAGCTGCTGGAGAAGCTCTTCCCACACTGGGGACACTCGTAGGGCCTCTCCCCTGTGTGGATGCGCCGGTGGGTGACGAGGTGGGAGTTGTACTTGAATCCCTTCCCACAGTCGGGGCAGCGGAACGGCCTCTCCTCCGTGTGAATCCGATAGTGCTGGAGGAGATGAGAGCTGGTCCGAAACCTCTTCCTGCATTTATCACACTCGTAGGGCCTCTCCCCTGTGTGGATGAGCCGGTGGGTGACGAGGGTGGAGTTTTGCTTGAATCCTTTCCCACAGTCGGGGCATTGGAAGGGCCTCTCCTCTCTGTGAATCCAATAGTGCTGGAGGAGATCAGAACTGCACTGAAACGTCTTCCCACACTTGGAACACTTGTAGGGCCTCTCCCCAGTGTGAGTCTTCTGGTGCCTGATCAGGTTGGAGTTCCTGCTGAAGCTCTTCCCACACTCCCCACACTCGTAGGGCCTCTCCCCAGTGTGAATCCTCTGGTGCACGATCAGTTCGCAGTTCCACCTGAAGCTCTTCCCACACTCCCCGCACGTGTGGGGCTTCTCCCCATCACGGAGCTGCTCACGGAGCACCAGCTCCGAGCTCTGGCTCCATCTCCGGCCGCCTTCCCGGCCCAGGCCGGCTCCTTCCCCCTCACATCCCCGCCAGCTGCCTTTGCAGCCCCTCCTCGTGCGGCATCTCCGCGCCTTTTCCTCCCCGTTGCCTCCCTGCGCCGTGGAGCCGCTCAAAACGGCCTCTTCCACCAGCTCCTGCCGCGGGCATTTCTCCTCCCTGCTCTCCATGCTCAGCTCCTGCTCTGGGCGAGGAAGGACAAGGACACCATGCGATTTGCCTCCGTGCCACAGCCGAGGGCAACGACATCCCCCCGGGGCGTCCCCGGCAGGACGGCACCGCCACCCCACGATGTCCCCCGAGGGGCCTTTTCCGCTCAGCCTTGGACTTCTTCATTCTCCAAACATCCCCCCAAAAACCCAACCCAGGGACCTCCCGGGATATCAGGGCCGGGCTCCCCCTCCCTGCTCACCGGCGCGATGCGGGGGCGATGATCCCACAGGTGGGGGCTGCGAATTCAGGCAGGGTCGACCGCGGGGATCCGTCCGCTCAGCCTTGATCCGCCTTTGTCCCTCCTCTTCCTCTTCCTCTTCCTCCCGCTCCTCCTCTTCCTTTCCCCATCCCGCTCCTCAGCCTTATCTCCGCCTCCTTCTCCTCTTCCATCCCGCCCCTTCCATCCCTTCTCCTCCTCCTGCTCCCTGACCCCACCTTCTTCTTCTCCTCCCATCGCTGCTCTCTCTCCGCCTTCATCCCTCCTCTTCAATCTCCGCTTTCCCTGCTCCTCTCCCCAAACCGGCTGGAACCGTGAGGGGAAAGGGGGCAGGGAAAGGGCGGGAACCGTGAGGGGAAAGGGGGCAGGGAAAGGGCGGGAACCGTGAGGGGAAAGGGGCGGGCTCAGGCCAAGGGCGGCAACTGTGAGGGGACGCTCTGGGAGGCGGCACTCTGCAAACAGAACTGCAACGGACTAAACATGAACGGGACAGAAATCAGTAAGTCTCGAAGTTTTATTTGCACTCAAATACACCCCACACACCCAGCCCCACACAATCCCCATCCCAGCACTCTAATTGACTTCCCACTACTGTCAATCACCTCCCAACCCCATCTCAGCCTGGCGGCTGAGGAATCGAGTAAATTTCGTATGGCATGCAGTCTTTTTCGGGAGGGATTGAGCATTCTCGGGTAAGACTGAGCTGTTTTCACTGGGATTTGAGTAGTTCTGAGGTGACAGATCCATCTCCCTTGGCTTTTGGAGTGCAAAGAGATGGAGAAGAGAAAATAATTAGGGTGAAATTAAAAGGAGACGCAGCCAGGTGTGTTCCCAGCATGGATCACAGGGAATGTGAGTGACCAGGGTTGTGCCCAAGGGGGCCTCCTCCAGTGGGGGATGGAGCTGGAGCAGCGCACGAAGCTCTTCCCGCACTCGGGGCACTCGCAGGGCTCCCCTTAGTGGTGCCTCCGTTGGTGTCGGGTCAAGTTAGAGCTGGTGGAGAAGCTCTTCCCACACTGGGGACACTCGTAGGGCCTCTCCCCTGTGTGGATGCGCCGGTGGGTGACGAGGGTGGAGTTCTGCTTGAATCCCTTCCCACAGTCGGGGCAGCGGAAGGGCCTCTCCTCTGAGTGAATCCGATAGTGCTCGAGGAGCTGAGAGCTGGTCCGAAACCTCTTCCTGCATTTATCACACTCGTAGGGCCTCTCCCCAGTGTGGATGCGCCGGTGTTTGATGAGGTTGCAGTTGCGCTTGAATGCCTTCCCACACTCAGGGCATTGGAAGGGTCTATCCTCTCTGTGACTCCAGTAGTGCTCGATGAGATGGGAGCTAATCATAAACCCCTTCCGACACACAGAACACTCGTAGGGCCTCTCCCCAGTGTGGACCCTCTGGTGCTCGAGCAGGTGGGAGCTCCGAATGAAACTCTTCCCACATTGCCCACACTCGTAGGGCCGTTCCACAGTGTGGGTCCTTTGGTGGCTGATCAGATCCGACCTCCATCTGAAGCTCTTCCCACACTCCCCACACTCGTAGGGCTTCTCCCCAGTGCGGATCCTCTGGTGTTCGATCAGTTCGCAGTTCCACCTGAAGCTCTTCCCACACTCCCCGCACGTGTGGGGCTTCTCCCCATCACGGAGCTGCTCACGGAGCACCAGCTCCGAGCTCTGGCTCCATCTCCGGCAGCCTTCCCGGCCCAGGCCGCCTCTTTCCCCCTCACATCCCCGCCAGCTGCCTTTGCAGCCCCTCCTCGTGCGGCATCTCCGCGCCTTTTCCTCCCCGTTGCCTCCCTGCGCCGTGGAGCCGCTCAAAACGGCCTCTTCCACCAGCTCCTGCCGCGGGCATTTCTCCTCCCTGCTCTCCATGCTCAGCTCCTGCTCTGGGCGAGGAAGGACAAGGACACCATGCGATTTGCCTCCGTGCCACAGCCGAGGGCAACGAGATCCCCCCGGGGCGTCCCCGGCAGGACGGCACCGCCACCCCCCGATGTCCCCCCGAGGGGCCTTTTCCGCTCAGCCTTGGACTTCTTCATTCTCCAAACATCCCCCCAGAAACCCAACCCAGGGACCCCCCGGGATATCAGGGCCGGGCCTCACCCTCCTTGCTCACCGGCGCGATGCGGGGGGCGATGATCCCACAGGTGGGGGCTGCGAATTCAGGCAGGGTCGACCGCGGGGATCCGTCCGCTCAGCCTTGATCCGCCTTTGTCCCTCCTCTTCCTCTTCCTCTTCCTCCCGCTCCTCCTCTTCCATCCCCCCTCCTCCTTTTACCCGACCACACCTCCTCCTCCTCTCCCATCTCTCCCCTTTCCCTCCCTCCTCTTCCTCTCTTTCCCCACCTCCTTCTCTTCCCTCCCTCGTCCTCTTCAGTCCCTCCTCACGGAAAGGGATGGAAAGCCAAAAACTCCCCAGTACTCCCCCAAACCCCGAAGAACTTCCCCAGATTTCCCCGAGGACATTCCAACCTCCCCGCAGGATTCCCAAAACTCCCCCAGGACATTCAAACCTCCTCACAGGGTGCCCAAAACTCCCCCAGGACTCTCCAAATTCCCCCAGGACACCTCAAAACCCACTTAGGACATCCCCAAGCCCCCCCAGGACTCCCCAAAATCCCTCCAGGACATCCAAACCCCCTCCAGGATGTCCAAAACTCCCCCAGGACTCCTGAAAATCCTCCCAGGACATCCAAACCCCTCCCCAGGATTTCCCAAACCTTCCCTGGTCTCCTCACAACCTCCCCCAGGACTCCCCAAAACCGCCAGGCCAGTTTTGGGGTGCAGCGGGTGCTTTATTACATTTGTACAACGGCGGCGCTGGGGCCCCCCCGGCTTTCTATGGCTTGTGCTGGGGGAAAAGGGGGGGCCGGGACCCCAAAATTTGGGTTATGGGGGAGCCAGGACCCCAAAATTGAGGTTTTGGGCAGGCCAGGACTCCAAACTCACATTTTGGGGTGGCCAGAACCCCAGACTCGGATTCTGGGGGGACACCAGGACCCCAAAATTAAGGTTTGGGGGGTGGCCAGGACCACAAAACCAAGGTTCAGGGGGTGCCGGGACCCCCAAATTAGAGTTTGGGGCGACCTGGACCCCAAAATCGGGGCTCGGGACACCAAACCCAGGGCTCGTGGTGGGGAGGGTGGGACCCCCAAATTTATTTTTTTTTGGCGGGTCCGGGTCCCCGAAATTTGGGGGTTTGGGGGGTGTGTGAGCCCGGAGCGGGGGTTCATTCGGGGGGTTCATTTCCGCCGGGGCCGCTCGGGGTCGCGCCGGGGGAGCCCCTCGTCGGTGGAGGAGGTGGTGAGGAGCCCCTGGTGCCAGCGGGCGAGCTCGGCGTGCTCCTGAGCGCTGGCGGCCAGTGCCCGCAGCCAGCCCTGCATGTCCTCCTGCGGGGCACACGCGGGGCCGGGCACCCCGAAAACGGCGTCAGGGACCCCGAAAATGGGGTCAGGGACCTCGGAAACGGGGTCAGGGGCAATGAAAATGGGGTTGGGGGCACCAAAAATGGGGTCAGGGACCCCGAAAATGGGGTCAGGGACCTCGGAAACGGGGTCAGGGGCAATGAAAATGGGGTTGGGGACACCAAAATAGGGGTTAGGGACACCGAAAATGGGGTTGGGGACAATGAAAATGGGGTTGGGGACAATGAAAATGGGGTCAGGGACCCCAAAAATGGGGTCAGAGACACCTAAAATGGGGTCAGACACCCTAAAAATTGCATCAGGGACAACGAATGTGGGGCTAAGGAACAAAATGGGGTCAGGGACCTCGAAAAGGGGGTCGGGGACACCAAGAATGGGGTCAGGGACCCCGAAAATGGGGTTGGGGACACCAAGAATGGGGTTGGGGACCTCAGAAACCGGGTCAGGGACCTCGGAAACGGGGCTGGGGACACCAAAATGGGGTCAGGGACCTCGAAAATGGGGTCAGGGGCAATGAAAATGGGGTTGGGGACACCAAAATAGGGGTTAGGGACACCGAAAATGGGGTTAGGGACAACGGAAGTGGGGTTGAGGACACCAAAAATGGGATCAGGGACCTCGGAAATGGGGTTAGGGACCTTGAAAATGGGGTTGGGGACACCAAAAATGGGGTTAGGGACACTAAAATAGGGGTTAGGGACACCGAAAATGGGGTCAGGAACCTCAAAAATGGGGTTGGGGACACCAAAATGGGGTTGGGGACACTGAAAAGGGGTTGGGGACAATGAAAATGTGGTTGGGGACACCAAAAATGGGGTTGGGGACAATTAAAATGGGGTTAGGGACAACGGAAATGGGGTAAGGAGCACCAAAAATGGGGTCAGGGACCCCGAAAATGGAGTCAGGGACCTCGGAAATGAGGTTGGGGCAATGAAAATGGGGTCAGGGACCCCGAAAATGGCATCAGGGACACCGAAAATGGGGTCGGGGACCCTGAAAATGGGGTCAGGGACATCGGAAATGGGGTTGGGGACACCGAAATAGGGGTCAGGGACATCAAAAATGGGGCCAGGGACAAGGAAAATGGGGTCAGTGACCTTGGAAATGGGGTTAGGAACAATGAAAATGGGGTTGGGGACACCAAAATGGGGTCGGGGACATGGAGAATGGGGTCAGGGACCTCGGAAATGGGGTCGGGGACACCAAAATGGGGTCAGGGACAATGAAAATGGGGTTAGGGGCCTCGAAAATGGGGTTAGAAACACCGAAATTGGGGTTGGGGACACCAAAATGGGGTCGGGGACCTCGGAAATGGGGTCAGGGACAATGAAAATGGGGTTGGGGACACCAAAAATGGGGTTGGGGACACCAAAAATGGGGCTGGGGACACCAAAACGGGGCTGGGGACCCATCAAAACCAACATGAGATCACAACCACAAAAACCTCCATGAGACCCCAAAAACAGCATCAGAGCCCCCAAAACCACCACAAGATCCACCAAACCCACCATGAGACCCCCCAAAACCTCCATGAGACCCCCAAAACCAACATGAGACCCCCCAAACCAACATGAGACCCCCCAAACCATCAGACACCCACAAACCCCTCAAAGACCCCCCAAAACCAACATGAGACCCCCCAAAACCTCCATGAGACCCCCAAACCCCTCAAAGACCCCCCAAAACCCACAGGAGACCCCCAAAACCTCCATGAGACCCCAAAAACAGCATCAGAGCCCCCAAAACCACCATGAGACCCCCCAAAACCTCCATGAGACCCCTCAAAACCTCCATGAGACCCCCAAAAACAGCATCAGATGCCCCAAAACCTCCACAAGATCCACCAAACCCACCAAGAGACCCCCAAAACCTCCATGAGACCCCCCAAAATCTCCATGAGACCCGCCAAAACCAACATGAGACCCCCCAAACCATCAGACACCCACAAACCCCTCAAAGACCCCCCAAAACCAACATGAGACCCCCCAAAACCTCCATGAGACCCCCAAACCCCTCAAAGACCCCCCAAAACCAACATGACACCCCCCAAAACCAACATGAGACCCCCCCAAACTCCTCAAAGACCCCCCAAAACCCACAGGAGACCCCCAAAACCTCCATGAGACCCCCCAAAACCAACATGAGACCCCCAAAACCCTATAAAGACCCCTAAAACCCACAGGAGACCCCCCAAAACCCACAGGAGACCCCCAAAACCTCCATGAGACCCCCCAAAACCAACATGAGACCCCCAAAACCCTATAAAGACCCCCTAAAACCCACAGGAGACCCTTCAAAACCTCCATGAGACCCCCAAAAACAGCATCAGACACCCCAAAACCACCACAAGATCCACCAAACCCACCAAGAGACCCCCAAAACCAACATAAGACCCCCCAAAACCACCTTGAGCCCCCCCCCAAAACCCCTCAAAGACCCCCCAGAACCACCACGAGACCCCCAAAACCACCATGAGAACCCCAAAACGTCCATGAGACCCCCAAAAGCACCACAAGATCCACCAAACCCACCATGAGACCCCCCAAAACTTCCGTGAGACCCCCCAAAACCCCTCAAAGACCCCCCCAAAACCTCCATGAGACCCCCAAAACCTCCATGAGACCCTCAAAGCCCCCCCAAAGCCGCACCTCATCCTTGGCCTGCAGCAGGAACTCGCTCCCGTCGCCGGTCCTGCGGGACGGGGACGTTGTCACCGTGTCCCCCCGGACCTCGGGGCGTCACCGCCACCAAGGCCACCAGGAGACCCCAAAAATGGAGCCCGACACCCCAAAAGTGACATTGGAGACACCAAAAGTGACATCGGAGACACCAAAAATGGTGCCAGACACCCCAAAAGTGACATCGGAGACACCAAAAGTGACATCGGAGACACCAAAAATGGAGCCCGACACCCCAAAAGTGACATCGGAGACACCAAAAGTGACATCGGAGACACCAAAAATGGTGCCCGACACCCCAAAAGTGACATCGGAGACACCAAAAGTGACATCAGAAACCCCAAAAATGGAGCCCGACACCCCAAAAGTGACATTGGAGACACCAAAAGTGACATCGGAGACACCAAAAATGGTGCCCGACACCCCAAAAGTGACATCGGAGACCCCAAAAGTGACACCGGAGACCCCAAAATGACATCAGAATCACCCAAATCAACAGGTGACCCCAACATGACATCAGAGACCCCAAAGGTGCCATCGGAAACCCCAAAATGACATCAGGGCCACCAAGGCCACCAGGAGACCCCAAAAATGGAGCCAGACACCCCAAAAATGGTGCCAGAGACCCCAAAATAACATCAGAAACCCCAAAATGGCATCAGGGCCACCCAAATCAACGGGAGACCCCAAAAATGGTGTCAGACACCACAAAAGTGCCACCAGAAACCCCAAAAGTGACACCAGAAACCTCAAAATGACATCAGGGCCACCAAAAGTGACACCAGACACCCCAAATCAACAGGAGACCCCAAAAATGACATCAGAGACCCCAAAAGTGACACCAGAAACCTCAAAAGTGACATCAGGGCCACCCAAATCAACAGGTGACCCCAAAAATGACATCAGAGGTCTCAAATGACATCAGAAACCCCAAAAGTGACATCAGAGACCCCAAAAGGACATCAGGGCCACCCAAATCAACAGGAGACCCCAAAATGACATCAAAGGTCCCAAAAGTGCCATCAGAGACCCCAAAAGTGACACCAGAGACCCCAAAAGTGACACCAGAAACCCCAAAAGTGACATCAGAGACCCCAAAAAGGACATCAGAGAACCCAAAAAGGACATCGGAAACCCCAAAATGACATCAGGGCCACCCAAATCAACAGGAGACCCCAAAAGTGCCATCAGAGACCCCAAAAGTGACATCGGAAACCCCAAAATGACATCGGAGACCCCAAAAGTGCCATCAGAAACCCCAAAAGTGACACCAAGAACCCCAAAAGTGCCATCAGAAACCCCCAAATGACATCAGGGCCACCCAAATCAACAGGAGACCCCAAAATGAGATCAGAAACCCCAAAAGTGCCACCAGAAACCCCAGAATAGGCACCAAGAACCCCAAAAGTGACACCAGACACCCCAAAAATGGTGCCAGAGACCCCAAAATAACATCAGAGACCCCAAAATGACATGAGGGCCACCCAAATCAACGGGAGACCACAAAGTGACACCAGAGACCCCAAAAGTGCCACCAGGGACCCCAAAAGTGACATCAGGGCCTCCAAAATCAACAGGAGACCCCAAAAGTGACACCAAGAACCCCAAAAGTGCCATCAGAAACCCCAAAATGACATCAGGGCCACCAAGGTCAACAGGAGCCCCCAAAAATGGTGCCAGACACCCCAAAAGTGACATCAGAGACCCCAAAGTGACATCAGAGCCAACAAAGTCAACAGGAGACCCCAAAAGTGACATCAGAAACCCCAAAATGACATTGGAGACCCCAAAAGTGACATCGGAGACCCCAAAAGTGCCACCAGGAACCCCAAAATAAGATCAGAAACCCCAAAAGTGCCACCAGGAACCCCAAAATAAGATCAGAAACCCTAAAAGTGACATCAGAAACCCCAAAATGACATCGGAGACCCCAAAATGACATCAGGAACCCCAAAATGACATCGGAGACCCCAAAAGTGACATCAGAAACCCCAAAATGACATCGGAGACCCCAAAATGACATCAGAAACCCCAAAATGACATCGGAGACCCCAAAATGACATCAGGAACCCCAAAAGTGCCACCAGGAACCCCAAACCCGAGCAAGGCCAGGACCCACCTGAGCTTGAAGACGTTCTTCTTCTTCTTGTAGTCGTTGGCCACGTCGGCGGCGGCGCGGTGCAGGCTCAGCAGGGGCTCCCCCCCGTGCGTGGCCCCCGACGCCGGGCCCTTGGCGTCCTTGTAGAAGCCCAGGTCACCCTTGGCCAGCACGCAGTAGAGGTTCACCCAGGACCTGCTCGTGGTGGGACCCCAGATTGTGGTGGGTGCTCTCCACTGATGGACACCAAACCCTTGGAGAAACCCCAGCCCTTGGTGGAACCCCATCATTGATGGACACCAAACCCTTGGAGAAACCCCAGCCCTTGGTGAAACCCATCATTGATGGACACCAAACCCCTGGAGAAACCCCAGCCCTTGGTGGAACCCCATCATTGATGAACCCCAACCCTTGGTGAACCTCATCATGGATGGACACCAAACCCTTGGTGGAACCCATCATTGATGGACCCCCAACCCTTGGTGAACCTCTCCATTGATGGACGCCAAACCCTTGGAGAAACCCCAACCCTTGGTGGAACCCATCATTGATGGACACTGAACCTTTGGAGAAACCCCAGCCATTGGTGGAACCCATCACTGATGGACACCAAACCCCTGGAGAAACCCCAGCCCTTGGTGGAACCCATCATTGATGGACCCCCAACCCTTGGTGAACCTCTCCATTGATGGACACCAAACCCTTGGTGAACCTCTTCATTGATGGACACCAAACCTTTGGAGAAACCCCAGCCCTTGGTGGAACCCATCATTGATGGACACCAAACCCTTGGAGAAACCCCAACCCTTGGTGAACCTCTCCATTGATGGACCCCAAACCCTTGGAGAAACCCCAGCCCTTGGTGGAACCCATCATTGATGGACACCAAACCTCTGGAGAAACCCAACCCTTGGTGGAACCCCATCATTGATGGACACCAAACCTTTGGAGAAACTGAACCCTTGGTGGAACCCATCATTGATGGAACCCCAGCCCTTTGTGGACCCCATCATTGATGGGCACCAAACCCTTGGAGAAACCGCAATCCTTGGTGGACCCCATCATTGATGGGCACCAAACCCTTGGTGAACCTCTCCGTTGATGAACCCCAACATTTTCAGAACCCCAACTCTCGATGAACCCCTTCCATTGCCGCCCCCCACCCCATGGCCAACGCCCAACTCTCGATGAACCCCAACTCTTGATGACCCCCAACCCTTGGTGAACCTCCTCCACTGATGAACCCCAACCCTTGGAGAACCCTGAACTCTTGATGAACCCCTTCCATTGCCGCCCCCCACCCCTTGGAGAACCCCAACTCTCGGTGAACCCCAACCCTTGGAGCACCCCAACTCTCAATGAACCCCAACTCTCGGTGAACCCCTTCCATTGCTGCCCCCCACCCCTTGGAGAACCCCAACTCTCGGTGAACCCCTTCCATTGCCGCCCCCACCCCTTGGCCAACGCCCAACTCTCGATGAACCCCAACCCTTGGAGCACCCCAACTCTCGATGAACCCCAACTCTCGATGAACCCCTTCCATTGCTGCCCCCCACCCCTTGGAGAACCCCAACTCTCGGTGAACCCCAACCCTTGGAGCACCCCAACTCTCAATGAACCCCAACTCTCGGTGAACCCCTTCCATTGCCGCCCCCACCCCTTGGCCAACGCACAACTCTCGATGAACCCCAACTCTTGGTGAACCCCAGCTCTCGGTGAACCCCAACTCTCGGTGAGCCCCTTCCATTGCCGCCCCCCACCCCTTGGCCAACGCCCAACTCCCGGCGCCGAGCGGACCCCAGACCTGTTGGACGCCTTCTTGCCGGCGCCGTCGAGCTCGTGCTTGCGCAGCAGGAACCCCTCGTGCGCCACGGTGTGCGCGGGCGGCGGCGGCGGCGGCGGCGCGCTGCCCTGGGCCGGCGCCGAGCGCGAGCGCCGCGGCTCCGCCGGGCCCTGCCCCGAGTCCCGGGGGCGCGGGCGGCGCCGCGGCTTCGGCCGGTCCCGGGCGCGGGGACGATCCGGGCGCGGCGTCCGCTCCGGCAGGGACTCGGGGCCCGCGGGGAGACGGGCGGGGGAGTCGCGGTCACGGGGCTGGGGACAGCAGGGGACAATCAGGGGACAGTGAGGGACAGCGAGGGACAGTGAGGGACAGTGAGGGGACAGTAAGAGAGCTCCAGGGGACAGCAGGGGACAGTGAGGGGACACTCGGGGAGCTCCAGGGGGACATTGGCCGGTCCCGGGCCCGGGGACACTCCGGGAGGGACTCGGGGCTGGTGGGGAGACGGGCGGGGGAGTCACAGTCACGGGGCTGGGGACAATGGGGACAATCAGGGGACAGCAGGGGACGATCAGGGGACAGTGAGGGACAGTGAGGGGACAGTGAGGGACAGCGAGGGACAGTGAGGGGACAGTGAGGGACAGTGAGGGGACAGCAGGGACAGTGAGGGGACAGTGAGGGGACAGTGAGGGGACAGCGAGGGGACAGCAGGGACAGTGAGGGGACATTCAGGGAGCTCCAGGGGACAGTGAGGGGACATGCGGGGATCTCCAGGGGACAGCAGGGGACAGTGAGCTGGACATGGAGGGGACACTGAGGGGACAATGGGGGGACACTCAGGGAGCTCCAGGGGTGCGCTGAGGGGACAATGGGGCATCTCCAGGGGGACATGGAGGGAACACCAAGGGGAATCCAAAGGGACACAAAGAGGAATCCTTGGGGCCACCAAAGGGACACCGAGGGGCCACCAAAGAGTCACCAAGGTGACCCCAAGGACTCACCGAAGCCGGCACGGGGCCACCCGCCTCCTTCTCCTGCAGCTGCTCCACGATGTCGGCCAGGGTGGCTTTGCTGCTGGAGGACATTTGGAGAGCGGGGTGGCGTCACCTCAGCCCCGTCCCCTCCCCGCCGTGTCCCCGCCGTGTCCCCGCGGCGTCCCCGCGCTCACCCGCCGCCCTTGCCGTCGTGCCGCGGCGGCTCCGGCTCGCTGGACTCCTGCCGCTCCAGCCGGCGCTCCCGGCGCTCCCGGCGCCGCTCCGGCCGCGCCTCGCCCGGCTCCTCCGCCTTGGCGGCCGCCGGCGGCTCCGCGGTGACGGCGGTGACGGCGGCCGGGGGCGGCTCGGTGGCCGCTGCGTCGGCGGCCGGCGGCTGGACGCGGTCCAGCTTGGGCTGGAGGCGCTCCGGCCGCAGCTCGTGCCGGACGTAGGCGACGCGCGGCTCCGGCCGCCGGGGCTCCGCCGCGCCCGGGGGCTCCCCCAGGAACTTGCGGGTGAGGAGCGGCGTGGGCGGCTGCTGGTTCTGCTCGGCCTTGAGCTTCTCGATCTGCGCCACGCGGTGGCGTGGGGATGGAGATGGAGATGGGGATGGAGATGGGGATGGAGATGGGATGGAGATGAGATGGAGATGGAGATGGAGATGGGGATGGAGATGGGATGGAGATGGAGATGGAGATGGAGATGGAGATGGGGATGAGATGGAGATGGAGATGGAGATTATGGGGATGGAGATGAGATGGAGATGGAGATGGAGATGGAGATGGGGATGAGATGGAGATGGAGATGGGGATGGAGATAGGATGGAGATGGGGATGGAGATGGAGATGGGGATGGAGATAGGATGGAGATGGGGATGGAGATGGAGATGGGGATGGAGATAGGATGGAGATAGGATGGAGATGGGGATGGAGATGAGATGGAGATGAGATGGAGATGTAGATAGGATGGAGATGAGGATGGAGATGGAGATGGGGATGGAGATGGAGATGGGGATGAGATGCAGATGGAGATGAGATGGAGATGAGGATGGGGATGAGAAGGAAATTATGGAGATGATGGAGATGGGGATGGGGATGAGATGGAGATGGCAATTGAGATGACAGTTGGGATGGAGATGGAGATGGAGATTATGGAGATGGGATGGAGATGGAAATGATGGAAATGGAGATGAGAATGGAGATGATGGAGATGAGGATGAGATGGAGATGATGGAGATGAGATGGAGATAGGGATGGAGATGAGATGGAGATGGAGTGGAGATGGCGATGGGGATTATGGACGGAAATGATGGAAATGGAGATGAGATGGAATTGGGGTGATGGAGATGGAGATAATGAAGATGGAGATGGGGATGAGTTGGAGATGGAGATGATGGAGATTATGAAGATGGAGATGACATGGAAATGAGGATGGGGATGAGATGGAGATGGCAATTGAGATGACAGATGGGATGGGGATGAGATGGAGATTATGGAGATGGGATGGAGATGGAAATGGTGGAAATGGCGATGAGATGGAGAAAGAGATGATGAGATGGAGATGATAGAGATGGAGATAGAGATAGAGATGGAGACGTGATAGAGATGGGATGCAGATGGAGATGATGGAGATGGAGATAGAAATGATGTCAATGGACATGATGGAGGCGAGATGGGGACAGGGATGGAGTTGGGGATGGGACAGGGATGAAGACGGAGATGGAGATGGAGATGAAGAGGACGAAGCCAGGCCACGGAAACCCCCACAGGGACGGGCACGGGATGAAGACCGAGGTCAGACAAGGAGCTGGTTCTGCAGAGCCCCCAGTGTCCCACCCCGGGACGTCCCCGCGGCGGCCGTACCGTGGTGAGGCGCCGCAGCGAGCTGAACCTCTCCTCCCAGGCGGCCGCCGCCTTGCGGAAGGCCTCGTGCCGCCGGATCAGCTGCTCCACCTCGTCCACGCTGCTGCCCAGCTCCTGGCTCTTGAGCAGCGGCTCCTGCGCCGTCAGCCACGCGTCGGCCACCACGGCCTCCTGCGCGAACTGGTGCACCTCGCGCACTGCCGGCACAGCCGGGGCCGCCGTCACCGCCGCGGGGTCACCCCAGGGCTGGGCTCACCCATCGTCCGGTGGCCCTCATCATCTGGTGTCACCCATAGTCTGGTGTTCCCCGTAATTTCGTGTTCCCCGTAATTTGGTGTTCCCCATAATTTGGTGTTCCCCGTAATTACGTGTTCCTCATAGTTTGGTGTTCCCCATAATTTGGTGATCCCCGTAATTTTGTGTTCCTCATAATTTGGTGTTCTCCGTAATTTGATGTTCCTCATAAGTTGGTGATCCCCATAATTTAGTTTGGTGTTCCTTGTAATTTGGTCTTCCCCATAGTTTGGTGTTCCCCATAATTTGGTGTTCCCCGTAATTTCGTGTTCTTCATAATTTGGTGTTCCCCATAATTTCGTGTTCCTCATAATTTGGGATCCCCGTAATTTGATGTTCCTCATAATTTGGTGTTCGCCGTAATTTGATGTTCTTCATAATTTGGTGTTCCCCATAGTCTGGTGTTCCCCATAATTTAATTTGGTATTCCTCGTAGTTTGGTGTTCCCCATAATTTGGTGATCCCCATAATTTAATTTGGTGTTCCCCATAATTTGGTGTTCCTCATAATTTGGTGTTCTTCATAATTTGGTGCTCCCCACAATTTGGTGTTCCCCGTAATTTCATGTTCCTCATAATTTGGTGATCCCCATAATTTAATTTGGTGCTCCCCATAATTTGATATTCTTCATAATTTGGTGTTCCCTGTAATTTCGTTTTCTTCATAATTTCGTGTTCCTCATAATTTAATGTTCCTCATAATAATAATTTGATGTTCCTCATAATTTGGTGTTCCCCATAATTTCATGTTCCTCATAATTTGGTGATCCCCATAATTTGATGTTCCTCATAATTTGGCGTTCCCCATAATTTCATGTCCCCCATAACCTGCTGACTCCCACAAATTGACTCCCATGACCCAATGTCCACCCCGAGACCTGGTGTCCCCCCAACCCCCAATGACCACCCAAAACTTGGTGACCCCCATAACCTGGTGTCCTCCACAACCCAATGCCCACCCCAAGACCCGGTGTCCCCCCAACACTCGACACCCCCCAGAAACCTTCTGCCGTCCCCTCGGTGTCCACTCACTCTGCTGCAGCCACTCCCAGTGCTTGTCCCACTTCTCCGCCATCTCCTTCTTCTTGGCCAGCAGCTTCTCCATGTGGGATTTGATCTGCGGGGAGGGGGGACGTGGCTCGGGACACCCCGCAGGTCCCACCAGGGCCCCCTCCCCACATTGTCCGTCCCCCCGGGCACCTCGTCGGCCGCGGGGCTCTTGCTGAGGATGAGGGTCTTGCCCAGCTCCAGGCAGGTGGCCACGTTCTTGGCGCGCGCCTCCATCTCCGTCTTGAGGCTTTGGTGGTCGTTCATCAGCAGCTCCACCGAGGACACGTCCCTGGGGCGGGGATGGACAAGGGTGGGGGTCCTTGGTGGCTGGGAGGGGACATTGGCATGGCGAAGGGTGGGGGGTCCTCCTGATGGACCAGGACATGGTCCTTGGAGCCATGGTGGACCAGGACATGGTCCTTGGAGCCATGGTGGGACAGGACATGGTCCTTGGGCCCATGGTGGGACAGGACATGGTCCTTGGGCCCATGGTGGGCCAGGACATGGACCCTCAGATGGACCAAGACACGGGACCTTGGGATGGACCAGCACATGGTCCCTGGAGCCATGGTGGGCCAGGACATGGACCCTCAGATGGACCAAGACACGGGACCTTGGGATGGACCAGCACATGGTCCCTGGAGCCATGGTGGGACAGGACATGGGCCCTCAGATGGACCAGGGCACAGGACCTTGGGATGGACCAGGATGTGATCCTCAGGTCCATGGTGGAACAGGACCCAGACCCTCAGATGGACCAGGACATGTTCCTGGGATCATCAAAGAAGACATGGACCCTCAGATGGAGCAGGACATGGGATGGTGGCACCATGAGAGACCAGGACATGGTCCTTGGGTCTGTGATGGAACATGGACCCTCGGATGGACCAGGACATGATCCTTGGGTTCTTGATGGAACAGGACATGGTCCTTGGGTCCTTGGTGGAACAGGACACGGTCCTTGGGTCATGGAACAGAACATGGACCCTCAGATGGAGCAGGACATGGTCCTTGGGTCCTTGGTGGAACAGGACATGGTGCTTGGGTTCTTGGTGGGACAGGACATGGACCCTCAGACGGACCAGGACATGTTCCTGGGATCATGGAAGAAGACATGGACCCTCAGATGGAGCAGGACATGGGATGGTGACACCATAAGAGACCAGGACATGTCTTGGGGTCTGTGATGGAACATGGACTCTCAGATGGACCAGGACACAGGACCTTGGCTCTGTGATGGAACATGGACCCTCAGATGGATCAGGACATGGTCCTCGGGTCCTTGGTGGGCTAAGACTTGATCCTTGGGTCATGGAACAGGCCATGGACCCTCAGATGGACCAAGACCCAGAACCTCCCGAAGCACCACCCTTGCCCACCCCTACCTGGGCTTCTCGCCGGCGCCCATCTGGTGGAGCGCGCCGTCCATCCACGCCAGCAGGTCCCTGGCGGTGCCCACGAAGCGGATCTTGTCGGCCACGCCGGCCACGTGCAGCCGGCACTCCTCGCACGCCGCCAGCAGCTCCTTCCAGGCGCGCAGCACCTCCTGCTCGCGGCCCGCGATGGCCTCGGCGTTGTCGCCGGCGTAGAGCGTGCGCAGCTGCGCCGCGCCCTCCTGCAGCCGCCGCACCTGCGTCACCAGCACCTCCACGTCGTGCTCGAAGGCGCCCAGCGCCCGCTGCAGGGCGCCGGCCGAGCCCCGGCCCTCGCGCGCCGCCAGCTCCGGCAGCCGCCGCCGCTTCTCCTCGATCTGCCCCAGCAGCTCCTTGCAGTCGTTGAAGAACTTGTGCAGCTCGTGCGATGCCGCCAGCATCTGCGCCCGCGTCTCCATCAGCTCCAGCAGGTCGGCCCAGGCCTCGTTGACGCCGTCCTTCCACTCGGCGATGGTGGCGGCGTCCGCGTGGCCGTAGTCGATGAGCTCGTCCACCATCTGGTTGACGGCGGCGATGCGCTCCTGGCCCACGCTGCCCGTCTCGCTGGCGAACTCCAGGAACTTCTCCTGCAGCAGCTGAGGCGGCCCCGGGGTGGACGCGGGGCACGGGGTCAGGGGTGGGCAGGGCGCGGGACCACCAGGGTGGGGTGGGGTGGGGTGGGGTGGGGTGGGGGTAGGACCTCCAGACAGGGGACAGAGGGGATGGACAGGACCAGGATGGTGCCAGGACCACCAGGAAGGTGTCAGGATCTCCAGCCAGGGGAGAGAAGGGATGGCCAGGACAAGGATGGTGCCAGGACCACCGGGATGGTGTCAGGACCACCAGAATGGAGCAGGGACCACCACCAGGGGACAGAGGAGATGGTCAGGACCTCTAGGATGGTGCCAGGACCACCAAGATGGGGCAGGGATGGTGGCAGGACCCCCAGCCAGGAGACGGAGGGGGTGGCCAGGACCAGGATGGTGCCGGGACCACCAGAAAGGTGCCAGGACCACCAGGGTACAGAGGAGATGGTCAGGACCTCTAGGATGGTGCCAGGACCACCAAGAAGGTGCCAGGACATGCACCCAGAGCACAGAGGGGGTGGCCAGGACCAGGATGGTGCCAGGACCACCAGGAATCTCCCAGGACCACCAGGAAGGTGCCAGGACCACCAGGGGACAGAGGAGATGGTCAGGACCTCTAGGATGGTGCCAAGACCACCAGGAAGGTGACAGGACCCCTGCCAGAGCTCAGCAAAGGCCCCCAGACCCCTCACGACAGCACCACGAGCCACCACCAACTCCTCCCCCACCAACTTCTCCACCCCACCTCACCCACGGCACCAAAGCCACCCCACCCCAGCCGTGACCGCGTCCACCAGCCCCGTCCCGCCCTCACCGTGACGTGCTCGAAGTCCTGCCCCAGCTCGGGCGAGCCGGCCACCACCTCCTTCTCGGCGATCCAGTGCTCCAGCTCGTCCACCTCGCGGTTGAGCTGGTAGAGCCAGTACTGCTGCTCCAGCTTGACCTTGCGCTCCTCCACCAGGTCCTTCAGAGACACGTACAGCCGGTCAACCTGCGACTGCCGCCTGCTGACCTGTTCGCTGCGCAAGGACACCACGGCGCCGTCAGCCCCGGCAGGTGCCCGGGGGGTGCCCGGGGTACCCAGGGGGTGGGCGGGGCATGGGCGGGGCGTGGGCGGGGCGTGGGCGGACCTCTGGGGGTGGCCGAGCTCGAGGAGGGCGCGGCACTGCCGGGAGAGCTGGGCGATGGTCTCCTCGTAGTTCTCGATGGTTTGCTCGGTGAGGAGATGCTTCTTGAGGAGCTGCAGGGTGCTCTGCTCGTCCTGCGCGCCGGGCGGGGCGGTGGGGTGAGGTTGGCAGCAGCGATGGATGGGAGCCAACCCAACCAACCAGAGCCAACCCCAACCAAGAAAGGCACTCAACCCAACCCACCCAACCCAACCCAACCCAACCACCCAACCCAACCCAACCACCCATCCCAACCCAACCCAACCCACCCAACCCAACCCAACCCAACCACCCAACCCAACAAAAGTCAGTGAAACCCAACTCAATCAATCAACCCAACCAACCAACCCAACCAATCCAACCCAACCAACTCAACCAGTGCAACCAACCCAACCACCCAACCCAAAAAAAGCCAATGAAACCCAATTCAATCAATCAAACCAACCAACCCAACCCAACCAGTACAACCAACCCAACCACCCAACCCAACCCAACAGAGTCAGTGAAACCCAACTCAACCAACCCCACCCAACCAGGGCAACCAACACAACCGCCCAACCCAACCCAACAAAAGCCAGTGAAACCCAACTCAATCAATCAACCCAACCAACCAACCCAACCCAACCAACCAATCCAACCAACCCAACCCAACCAACTCAACCAGTACAACCAACCCAACCACTCAACCCAACGAACCCAGCTAAACCCAACTCAACCAATCCAACCAACCAACCCAACAAACCCAGCTAAACCCAACTCAACTAACCAACCCAACTCAACCAGTGCAGTCAACCCAACCACCCAACCCAACAGAGCCAGCGAAACCCAACTCAACCAACCAACCCAACTCAATCAATCAACCCAACCAACCAACCCAACTCAACTCAGCCAGTGCAGTCAACCCAACCACCCAAGCCAAGAGAGCCAACCCAAACCAAGAAAGGCACTCAACCCAACCCAACCAACCCACCCAACCCAACCCAACCACCCAATTAAACCAATCCAACCCAACCCAACCCAACCTCACCCAACCTAACCACCCAATCCAACCAACCCAACCCAACCACCCAATTCACTCAATTAAACCAACCCAACCCAACCCATCAAACTCACCCAATCAAACCAACCCAAACCAACCCAACCGCCCAATTCACCCAATCAAACACACCCAATGACCAAACACAACCCAATCAACCCAACCAACCCAACCAATGCAACCCATCCAATTCACCAATTAGCCCAATGAAACCAACCCAACCTAACCACCCGATTCACTCAATCCAAACAGCCCAACCCAACACAACCAACCCAACCTCACCCAACCAAACCACCCAACTCACCCCATTAAACCAACCCAACCCATCAAACTCACCCAATCAACCCAACCCAACCCAATCCAACCCAACCCACCCAACCCAACCCAACCCAACCCAACCACCCAATTAAACCAACCCAACCCATCAAACTCACCCAATCAAAACAACCCAACCCAACCCAACCAATGCAACCCATCCAATTCACCATTTCACCCAATCAAACCAACCCAACCCAACCAACCCAACTACCCAATTCACTCCATTAAACCAACCCAACCCATCAAACTCACCCAATCAAACCAAACCAACCCAACCCAACCCATCCAGTTTACCCAACCCATCCCATTCACCCAACCCAACCACCCAATTAAACCAATCCAACCCAACCCAACTCAACCTCACCCAACCTAACCACCCGATCCAACCAACCCAACCCAACCACCCAATTCACCCAATTAAACCAACCCAACCCAACCCAACCCATCCAGTTTACCCAACCCATCCCATTCACCCAACCCAACCCCCCACGCTGGCCCAACCGCCGACGCCGCCCGTCCCCAGCCCCACCTTCCCCTTCTCCTCGTTCATCAGCAGCAGCTCCTGCTCGCCCAGCCACGCCTCCACCTCGGCCACGTCGAAGTAGAACTGCTCCAGCTGGAAGGTGGCGTCCAGCGCCTGCTGCCGCCGCTCCGTCTGCTCCTGCAGCTCGGCCCAGAGCGCGCCCAGCCGCTCCAGCAGCCCCCGCACGCCCTCGGCCTCGGGGCTCTTGATGGACGCCACGGCGGCCGCGCGCTCCAGCACCTCGTCCACGCGCGGCCGGTGCACCTGGATCTCCCGGCGCAGGTTCTGAGGGTGGGGTGGGGTGGGATGGGATGGAGGGCTCAGAGTGGGGTGGGACCCTCCAGCTCCAGGAGCACCAGGATGGTGGATGGTCCCACCTTGGCCGCCAAACTCCACCCAAGATGGTGAGGAGCAGCTCCAACATCTCCCCATGATCAATTTTGGGGTCCCACCTTGACCCCCAAACCCCTCCCCAGAAGGTGAGGAGCTGCCCCAACGTCTTCCCATGATCAATTTTGGAGTCCCACCTTGACCCCCAAACCCCTCCCCAGAAGGTGAGGAGCTGCCTCAACATCTCCCTGGCCCCAGGACCACCAGGATGGTGCAAGGTCCCACCTTGGCCCCCAAACTCCAGCAAAAATGTGAGGAGCTGCCCCAACATCTCCCCATGATCAGTTTTAGGGTCCCACCTTGCTCCCCACCACCCCAACCCTTCATCATTAGTTTTGGGATCCCACCTTGACCCCCAAACCCCTCCCCAGAAGGTGAGGAGCAGCTCCAACATCTCCCCATGATCAATTTTGGGGTCCCACCTTGATCCCCAAACCCCTCCCCAGAAGGTGAGGAGCTGCCCCAACATGTCTCCATGATCAATTATGGGGTCCCACCTTGCTCCCCACCACCCCAAACCCTCGTGGTGAATTCTGGGGTCCCACCTTGACCCCCAAACCCCTCCCCAGAAGGTGAGGAGCTGCCTCAACATCTCACTGGTCCCAGGACCACCAGGATGGTGCAAGGTCCCACCTTGGCCCCCAAACTCCACCCAAAAATGTGAGGAGCTGCCCCAACATCTCCCCATGATCAGTTTTAGGGTCCCACCTTGCTCCCCACCACCCCAACCCTTCATCATTAATTCTGGGATCCCACCTTGCCCCCAAACCCCTCCCCAGAAGGTGAGGAGCAGCTCCAACATCTCCCCATGATCAATTTTGGGGTCCCACCTTGCCCCCAAACCCCTCCCCAGAAGGTGAGGAGCAGCTCCAACATCTCCCCATGATCAATTTTGGGGTCCCACCTTGCTCCCCACCACCCCAACCCTCCATGGTCAATTTTGGGGTCCCACCTTGGCCCCCAAACCTCTCCCCAGAGGGTGAGGAGCTGCCCCAGCATCTCCCCAACATCTCGTGGTGGATTTTGGGGTCCCACCATGACCCCAGACGCCGCGTGGGCGCTGACCTGGTTCTTCTTGATGAACTGCTGGACGGTCTGCAGGTTGGTGCCGTGGTCCTTGAGCATGGCCAAGGGCAGGCGGTCCTGGACCCACATCTGGGACAGGGGTGGAGCTCGGTGTCATCGCTGTCCCCCATCCCACCCCACCCCATCCCCATTTCTGTGTTCACCTCCGTCACATCCCCATATTCATCACATCTCCATCCCATCTCCATCTCCATCATCTCCATCTCCATCCCATCTCCACCCCCATCCATCTTCATCTTCATCCCATCGCCATCTCTATCTCATCTTCATCTTCATCCCATCTCCATCCAATCTCCTCCATCTTCACCCCATCTCCATCTCCATCATCTCCATCCCATCGCCATCTCTATCTCATCTTCATCTCCATCCCCATCCATCTTCATCTTCATTCCATCTCCATCCCATCTCTATCCCATCTCCATCCCCATGCCATCTCCATCTCCACCCCATTCATCTCAAACTCCATCCAATCTCCTTCTCCATCTTCACCCCCTTCTCCACCATCTCCATCTCCATCCCCATCCATCTTCATCTCATCTCCATCTCCATCCCATTTCCATCTCCATCTCCATCTCCATCCCATTCACCTAAAACTCCATCCCATCTCCATTCCATCTTCATCTCATTGCCATTCCATATCTCCATCCCATCTCCATCCCCATCCATCTTCATCTTCATCCCATCTCCATCTCCCCCCATTCATCTCAAACTCCATCCCATCTCCATCCAATCTCCTCCATCTTCACCCCATCTTCATCTCCATCATCTCCATCCAAATCCATCTTTGTCTCCATCCCATCTCCACTCTCTTCATATCAAACACCATTCCATCTCCGTCCCATCTCCTTCTCCATCTTCACCCCATCTCATCTCCATCTCCACCCCATCACCATCATCTCCATCTTCATGCCATCTCCACCTCATTAATCTTAAACTCCATCCCATCTCCTTCTCTATCTTCACCCCATCTCCATCTCCATCATCTCTATCCCCATCCATCTTCACCTTCACCTTCACCTTCACCTCCATCTCCATCTCCATCCCATTCACCTAAAACTATCCCATCTCCTTCTCCATCTCCATCCCATCTCCATCATCTCCATCTCCATCCTATCTCCATCTCATCTCCATCCCATCTCCACCCCATTCACCTAAAACTCAATCCCATCTCCATCTCATCTCCGTCTCCATCCCATCTCCACCCCATTCACCTAAAACTTCATTCCACCTCCATCATCTCCATCCCACCTCCATCTCCACCCCATTCACCTCCACCCCCATCCCACCCCAATCCCACCTCCACATCCACCCCCATCATCTCCATCTCCATCCTATCTCCATCTCACCTCCATCCCATCTCCACCCCCATCCCATCTCCACCTCCACCTCCATCTCCACCCCATCCCACCTCCATCTCCACCCCATCCTACCTCCACCCCCATCCCATCTCCACCTCCATCTCCACCCCATCCCACCTCCATCTCCACCCCATTCACCTCCACCTCCATCCCACCTCCACCCCCATCCCACCCCAATCCCACCTCCACCTCCACCCCCATCATCTCCATCTCCATCCTATCTCCATCTCATCTCCATCTCCATCCCATCTCCACCCCATTCACCTAAAACTGCATTCCATCTCCATCATCGCCATCCCATCTCCATCTCCACCCCATCCCACCTCCACCCCCATCCCATCTCCACCTCCACCTCCATCTCCACCCCATCCCATCTCCATCTCCACCCCATCCCACCTCCATCTCCACCCCATTCAACCTCCACCCCCATCTCCACCCCCACCTCCATCCCACCCCAATCCCACCTCCACCTCCACCCCCATCATCTCCATCTCCATCCTATCTTCATCTCATCTCCATCTCCATCCCATCTCCACCCCATTCACCTAAAACTTCATTCCATCTCCATCATCGCCATCCCATCTCCATCTCCACCCCATCCCACCTCCACCCCCATCCCATCTCCACCTCCACCTCCATCTCCACCCCATCCCATCTCCATCTCCACCCCATCCTACCTCCACCCCCATCCCATCTCCACCTCCACCTCCATCTCCACCCCATCCCACCTCCATCTCCACCCCATCCCACCTCCATCTCCACCCCATTCACCTCCACCTCCATCCCACCTCCACCCCCATCCCACCCCAATCCCACCTCCACCTCCACCCCCATCATCTCCATCTCCATCCTATCTCCATCTCATCTCCATCTCCATCCCATCTCCACCCCATCCACCTAAAACTTCATTCCACCTCCATCATCGCCATCCCATCTCCATCTCCACCCCATCCACCTCCACCCCCATCCCATCTCAACCTCCACCCCCATCTCCACCCCCACCTCCATCCCACCCCAATCCCACCTGCACCTCCACCCGCGCCCCACCCCACGCCATACTCACCACCTCGTCCTCCAGCTCGTGGCTGACCTGGTGGACCTCCTTGGAGGCCAGCAGGATCCTGCGGCGCTCCTTGAGGGGCTCGATGAGGCGCACGATGCGCGTCCCCACCGCGCTCTGCCGCTCGCCCACGGCCTCGCGCCCGGCCGCCGCCGCCGGCAGCGCCGCCGCCTGCGCCTGCAGCTCGCCCACCTCCTGCGACCACTGCTCCACCTGCGACTCCATGGTCTGCGCGACACGGGGACAACGCGCGTGCAGGCCACCGGGGCCGGGATGGGACCGACGGCGCCCAGAGCTCCTCCCGAAAAACGTCCCGGCCCCAAAGTGTGGTGGCCTCGTAATTTGGTGCGCACCGTAACGTGGTGGCACCTCCTAGAACTTGGTGTCCACCATAAGCTGGTGGCACCTCCCATAATGTGGTGTCCACCCCAATCTGGTGTCCACCATAACTTGGTGTCATCCCCCAAAATGTGGTGTCCCTCATAATGTGGTGTCCACCATAACCTGGTGTCACCCACCATAACCTGATGTCACCCCCCATAATTTGGTGCCCACCATAACCTGGTGTCACCCCCCATAATGTGGTGTCACCCCCATAATTTGGTGCCCACCATAACCTGGTGTCACCTCCCTAATTTGGTGTCCACCATAATCTAGTGTCACCCCTCCATAATGTGGTGTCCACTATAACTGGGTGTCCATCATAATCTGGCGTCACCCCCAAAAATATGGTGTCCGTCATAATGTGGTGCCCACCATAACCTGGTGTCCCTCCATAACCTCATGTCCCCACCATGATGTGGTGTCCCTCCATAGCCTGGTGTCCCAACACCACCCAAAATCCACCCAAGGCCCGGTGTCCCCTCAAGGTCTGGTATCCCCCCATGTCCTGCTGTCCCCATCCCTGCTGTCCATCTGTCCCCACATCCATCTGTCCCCATGTCCTGCTGTCCCCATCCCTGCTGTCCATCTGTCCCCACATCCATCTGTCCCCATGTCCAGCTGTCCCCATCCCTGCTGTCCCCATCCCTGCTGTCCATCTGTCCCGTGCCCACCTGCAGCCGGTGGAGCTGCCGGCTGACGCTGCGCAGGTCGGAGCTGCCTGTGTCCATTTGTCCCCATGTCCGTCTGTCCCCGTCCCTGCTGTCCATCTGTCCCCACGTCCATCTGTCCCCACGTCCATCTATCCTGTGCCCACCTGCAGCCGGTGGAGCTGCCGGCTGACACTGCGCAGGTCGGAGCTGCCCATGTCCATCTGTCCCCATCCATGCTGTCCATCTGTCCCCATCCCTGCTGTTCATCTGTCCCCATGTCCATCTGTCCTGTGCTCACCTGCAGCCGGTGGAGCTGCCGGCTGACGCTGCGCAGGTCGGAGGTGCCCATGTCCTTCTGTCCCCATGTCCATCTGTCCCCACGTCCATCTGTCCCCATCCCTGCTGTCCGTCTGTCCTGTGCTCACCTGCAGCCGGTGGAGCTGCCGGCTGACGCTGCGCAGGTCGGAGGTGCCCATGTCCTTCTGTCCCCATGTCCATCTGTCCCCACGTCCATCTGTCCCCATCCCTGCTGTCCATCTGTCCCCATCCCTGCTGTCCCTCTGTCCCCATGTCCATCTGTCCCCACGTCCATCTGTCCCCATCCCTGCTGTCCCCATCCCTGCTGTCCCTCTGTCCCCATCCCTGCTGTCCATCTGTCCCCACGTCCTGCTGTCCCCATGTCCCTCTGTCCTGTGCTCACCTGCAGCCGGTGGAGCTGCCGGCTGACGCTGCGCAGGTCGGAGCTGCCCATGTCCCTCTGTCCCCACGTCCATCTGTCCCCACGTCCATCTGTCCCCATCCCTGCTGTCCATCTGTCCCCACGTCCATCTGTCCCCACGTCCATCTGTCCCCATCCCTGCTGTCCCCATCCCTGCTGTCCATCTGTCCTGTGCTCACCTGCAGCCGGTGGAGCTGCCGGCTGACGCTGCGCAGGTCGGAGCTGCCCATGTCCATCTGTCCCCACCCCTGCTGTCCATCTGTCCCCATCCCTGCTGTCCCCATCCCTGCTGTCCCTCTGTCCCCACGTCCATCTGTCCCCATCCCTGCTGTCCATCTGTCCCCACGTCCATCTGTCCCCATGTCCATGCTGTCCCCATCCCCACTGTCCCCATCCCTGCTGTCCCCATGTCCATCTGTCCTGTGCTCACCTGCAGCCGGTGGAGCTGCCGGCTTGATGCTGTGCAGGTCGGAGGTGCCCATGTCCATCTGTCCCCATCCATGCTGTCCATCTGTCCCCATCCCTGCTGTCCATCTGTCCCCACGTCCATCTGTCCCCATCCCTGCTGTCCATCTGTCCCCACGTCCTGCTGTCCCCATGTCCGTCTGTCCTGTGCCCACCTGCAGCCGGTGGAGCTGCCGGCTGACGCTGCGCAGGTCGGAGCCGCTGCCCCCGACGCTCTCGAGCTGCTCCTCGAGCCGGCCCAGCCGCGCCTCCACGTCGGCGAAGCTCCGCGCCAGGCGCTCGGCGGCCGCGGCCTCGGCCAAGCGCCGGCTCCGCGCCTGGCTGGAGCTCTCCAGCTCCTGCCAGCAGCGCCGCAGCTCCTCCAGCTGCCGCCGCACGGCCCCGCTCAGCTCCGGCTTGGCCTGCACCAGCTCCTCGCCCTCCTGCGGGGGGGCATGGGCTCAGGGGGGACCCCAAAAGTGATCTCGAGGGGCTGGGGAGATGTTGGGGGAGATCCTCATGTTCTACGGAGGGGTTTGGGGTGAGGGGGGACCCCAAAAGTGATCTCGAGGGGCTGGGGAGATGCTGGGGGAGATCCTCATGTTCTAGGATGGGTTTGGGGTGAGGGGGGACCCCAAAAGTGATCTCGAGGGGCTGGGGAGATGCTGGGGGAGCTCCTCGCCCTCCTGGAGGTGGGGATGGGGTGAGGTGGGACACCAAAATTCATCACAAATGGTTGGGGAGACGCTGGGGGAGCTCCTCATGTTCTACGGAGGGGTTTGGGGGCCAAGGTGGGACCCCAAAATTCATCACAAATGGTTGGGGAGATGCTGGGGCAGATCCTCACATTCTGGGTTGGGGTTTGGGGTCAAGGTGGGACCCCAAAATTCACTACGAGGAGTTGGGGAGATGTTGGGGCAGATCCTCATCTTCTCATGGGGGGTTACGGGGTCAAGGTGGGGTTTCGGAATCAAGGTGGGACCCCAAAATTGATCTCAAAGGGCTGGGGACATGTTGGGGCAGATCCTCATGGTCTAGGGTGGGGTTTGGGGTGAGGTGGGACCCCAAAATTGATCTCGAGGGGTTGAGGTGGTGGGGAGCAAGGTGGGACCCCAAAACTGATCGTGGGAGACGTTGGGGTAGATCCTCACATTCTGGGGTGGTTTGGGCCGAGGTGGGACCCCAAAATTCATCACGGGGGGTTGGGGGGGTGGGGGGGACACTGAGGGGACACCGGGGACGTTTTGGGGCGGCCACCACAGGGGAATGGGAGGGGGACAGCACAGGGGGGGGACAGTGAGGGGAAGGGGACACAAAGGGGACAGTTTGGGGGTGACACAGGGGGAGGTGACACGTGGGGGGTGACACGGGGGGGTGGGGACACACGGGGGGTGGCACAGGGGAGGTGACACGGGGCAGATGACACGAGGAGGGGACACCACAGGGAGGTGACACGAGGAGGGGGTGACACGGGACATGCGTGGGTGACATCACGGGGGAGGGGTGACACGAGGGGGAGGTGACACGGGTTGGGGACACACGGGGGGGGGGACGTGACAAGGGGGAGGTGACACAGAGCAGGTGACACGAGGAGGGGACACCGGGGGGGGGGAGGGACACACAGGGGATGGCACAGGGGAGGTGACACGGGGCAGGTGACACGAGGAGGGGACACCACGGGTTGGGGGGGACACAGGGTGGTGACACACGGGGGACACCGCAGGGAGGTGACACGGGTGGGGGGGACACAGTGGAGTGACAGGGGTGGGTGACACTGCGGGGAGGGGACACACGGGGGGGGGGGGGACGTGACATGGGGGAGGTGACACGAGGAGGGGACACAGGGTGGGTGACACGAGTGGGGGTGACGCAAGGCGGGGGGACACGGTGGGGCGTGACATGGGGGAGGTGACACAGCGGGGGTGACAGGAGGAGGGGACACCGGGGGGGGGGGGGGGGGTGACACGAGTGGGGGTGACACAAGGGGGAGATGACACGGGGAGGACCCACAGAGGGGACACACGGGGTGGGAGAGGTGACACAGGTTGGGGACACTTGGGGACACACAGGAGGGAGACACACGGGTGGAGGTGACACAAGGGGGACACCACGGTGGGGGGGGGGGGGGGTGACACAAGGGGGAGGTGACATGGGGAGGACCCAAAGAGGGGACACCACGAGGGGGTGACACAGGCTGGGGACACTCGGGGGACACACGGGGGAAGTGACACGAGTGGGGATGACAGGAGGGGGAGGTGACACGGGGAGGGGACACGGTGGGGGGTGACAGGAGGAGAGGACACAGGGTGAGTGGGACACGGGGGAGGTGACACAGGCTGGGGACACTCGGGGGACACATGGGGGAGTGACACGAGGAGGGGACATGGAGGGGTGACACGGGTTGGGGACACTCGGGGGACACACGAGTGTGGGTGACAGACCGGGGGGGGGTGACACGAGGGGGAGGCGACACCACTTGTGGCTCTTGGCGGGGGGGGGGGGGGGGGGGAGGGGGGGGTGATGACACCCCTTGGTGGCCGCAGCGCCGACCGGACGCAACCACAATTTGTGGGGGGGGGGGGGGGGTGTCGGGAGAAGGCGGGAGGGGGCGGGACCCGCACGTGGGGGGGGGCGGGGCGTGCAGGAGGAGGGGCGGGGCGTGCAGGAGGGGGGCGTGGCGTGCAGGAAAGGGGCGGGGCGTGCAGGAGGGGGCCGGGACCCGCGCGTGGGTGGCGGGGCGTGTAGGAAAGGGGCGGGACGTGCAGGAGGGGGGCGGGGCGTGCAGTAAGGAGGCGGGGCGTGCAGTAAGGAGGCGGGGCGTGCAGGAGGGGGGCGGGGCGTGCAGTAAGGAGGCGGGGCGTGCAGGAGGGGGGCGGGGGCGTGCAGTAAGGAGGCGGGGCGTGCAGGAGGGGGGCGGGGCGTGCAGGAGGGGGGCGGGGCAGCGCGCCAGCATCACCCACCCCCCCTCCCCCTCCCCCCCACCCCCCCCCAATGGAACCTTCTCGATCCTCTGGAGCCACTCGCGGTTCTGCGCCAGCTCGGCCAGGAACGCGGGGTGCTGCAGCCACGGCTTGGGGGGCGCCCGCGGGGGGGGGTCCCGCGAGGGGTCCGCGCCATCAGCGCCTTCTCGCGGGCCACGCATCCAGCTGCGGGGGGGAGCGCCACGGTGCGGGTGGGGATCAGGGGGGGATGGAGAGGGGGGAACCCCCCCTTGGTGCCCCCCGAAAATAAAAAAAAAATTAAAAAAAAAATATCATCCCGAAGGGGAGATTAGTCTGACTAGGCCATCATAGTCCCACCCCAAAAAAAAAAAAATCGGAGGAGCTTCCTGGGGTTTTTTTCTTAAAAAAATGAAAATATTGCCCCCCCTCTTAAAAAAAAAAAAAAAAAAATTATTTCAGGGTTGTTGTGAAAAAAAAAAAAAAATCCCACCCCAAAAATAAAAAAAAATCGGGAGGAGCTTCTTCTTTAAAAAAAAAAAAAAATCAAAATATTCCCCCCTAAAAAAATAATAATTCAAGGGTTTCCTCTTATTCTCAAAAAAAAAAATCTAAATAAATTCCCCCCCCCCCAAAAAAAAATCGGAGGAGCTTCCTCTTTTAAAAAAATGAAAATATTCCCCCCCCCAAAAAAAAATTGAAGGGTTTCCTGTTTTTTCCTATTAAAAAAATCAAAATATTCCCCCCCACCCCAAAAAAATAATTCAGGGGTCTCTTTTCTCCTAAAATAATCTAAATAAATTCCCCTCAAACAAAACATAATTCAGGGGTCTCCTCTTTTATTCTTAAAAAAAAAATGTAAATAAATTCCCTCATTCCAAAACAAAAATTAATGGGCCTCCTCTTTTATTCTTAAAAAAAATCAAAATATTCCCCCTCCTAAAAAAAACATAATTCAGGGGTCTCCTGTTTATTTCTTAAAAAAGAAAATCTAAATAAATACAAAAATTCCCCCCTCCTCTAAAAAATAATGAAGGGCCTTCTCTTTATTCTTAAAATAAATCTAAATAAATTCCTCCTCCTCCAAAAAAAAAATTCAGGCAAATTCTCTTTTTTTTCTTAAAAATGACCTAAATATTCCCCCCCCAAAAAAAATCGAGAGTTGCTTCCCCTCTTTTCCCCCCCCCCAAAAAAAAAATAAAATCAGGAGAAAGGACTCCACTTTTTTCCTAAAAAATAAAATAAATTAGAAACCCCCTCCTCTTGTTATAAAAACAAAAAAATTCAACTCCCCCCACTCCGTTTTTCCCCTTTTTTGCCCCAAAAATTGCGGAGGGGAAGGGGGAGAGGAACCCCCAGATTTAAAAAAAATAAGTAAATAAAAAAGGGGAGAGGAGCCCCCCAAAAAATCCCAAAAATAGGCGAGGGGAGCCCCAAAATAATCCCAGAAATAGAGAAGGAGACCCCCAAAATAATCCCAAAAACCAAATCCCAAAAATAGAGAAGAAGACCCCAAAATAATCCCCCCAAAAAAATCCACAAAATCGGCGAAGGGACCCCCAAAATAATCCCAAAAATAGAGAAGGAGACCACCAAAATAATCCCCCCCCAAAAAGTCCCAAAATAGAGAAGGAGACCCCAAAATAATCCCCCAAAAAATCCCAAAAATAAGTGAGGAGACCCCCCAAAATAATCCAAAAACAGAGAAGGAGACCCCCAAAATAATCCCAAAAATAGAGAAGGAGACCCCAAAATAATCCCAAAAATAGAGGAGACCCCCCCACAAAATCCCCAAAATAGGCGAGGGGACCCCCAAAATAACCCCAAAAATAAGAGAGGAGACCCCCCAAAATAACCCCAAAAATAGAGAAGGAGACCCCAAAATAACCCCAAAAATAGAGAAGGAGACCCCCAAAAAAACCCCCAAAATAGCCGAGACCCCTCCCCCCCCTTCCCGAAATAAAAATGGGAAAGGCCGCGAGCAGCCCCCCTCCCCCTCCCCCTTTTTCCCCAGAAAAGCGGCGGATTCGGGGTCGGGAGGGTCGGGGGAGGGGGTGAGGATGAGATGGAGGAGGGGGAGGGGGAGGAGGAGGAGGGGGATGAAGATGAAGATGGAGGAGGGGAGGAAAGGGGAGGAGGAGGAGGGGGATGGAGGCGATGGAGGATGAAGGAGCAGGAGGATGAGGATGGAGGCGATGGAGAGGAAGGCTCCGGAGGCTGCGGGAGGAGGCCGCGGAGGAGGAGGAGGAGGGTGAGGATGAGGAGGGTGAGGATGAAGAGGCCGCCGCGGGCTCCCGGCCGTGATGCAGCAGATCCCGGGCGGAGCGGAGCGAGCGAGCGAGCGCCGGATGAGCCCGAGGAGATCCGGCCAAAAAATCCCCGCAGCGGCGGGGAAGCGGCGACGGAGCCCGGGATGCCCCAAATCCACCCCAAATCCACCCCAAAATCCACACGAAATCCACCCCAAATCCACCCCCAAAGCCATCCCAAATATCCCCACAAAATCCGCCCCAAATATCCCCAGAAAATTCACCCAAAATCCACACAAAATCACCCCCAAATTCACCCCAAAATCCATCCAAAATCCACCCCAAATTCACCCCAAAATCACCCCCAAAGCCATCCCAAATATCCCCACAAAATCCGCCCCAAGTATCCCCACAAAATCCCACAAAATTCACCCAAAATCCCCACAAATTTCACCCCAAATCCACCCCAAAATTAACCCCAAATTCATCTCGAAACCACCCCAAATTCACCTCCAAAATCCACCCCAAATCCACCCCCCAAAATCCCCAGAAATTCACCCCAAAACCACCCCAAAATTACCCCCAAAGCCATCCTAAATATCCCTACAAACTCCACCCCAAATATCCCCACAAAATCCACCCCTAATCCACTGTAAATCACCCCAAAATTCACTCCAAATCCATCCCAAATTCAGCCCCAAAGATCCCCACAAAATTCACCCAAAATACTCGCAAAATTCATCCCAAATCCACGCCAAAATTCACCCCAAATCCATCCCAAAATTCATCCCCAAATCCACCCCAAAATTCACCCCCAAATCCCCACAAAATCCACCCCATATCTATCCCGTCACCCCAAAATCCACCCCACACCCACCCCCAAAATCCACACAAAATCACCCCAAATTCACCCCAAAATCACCCCCAAAGCCATCCCGAATATCCCTACAAATCCACCTCAAATATCCCCACAAAATCCACCCAAAATCCCCACAAAATTCATCCCAAATCCACCCCAAAATTAACCCCAAATTCATCCCAAATCCACCCCGAAATTAACCCCAAATCCATCCAAAATTCACCCCCAAATCCACCCCCAAAATCCCCATAAAATCCACCCCAAAATTACCCCAAAATTACCCCCAAGGCCATCCAAATATCCTCAAAAAATCCACCCCAAATCACTCCAAAATCCACCCAAAATCACCCCCAAAACCATCCCAAATATCCCTACAAAATCCACCCCAAATATCCCCACAAAATCCACCCCAAAATCACCCCAAAATTCACTCCAAATCACCCCAAAAATACCCCAAAATCCATCCCAAATCCACCCCCAAGGTCCCCACAAAATTGGCCCAAAATCCCCACAAAATTCATCCCAAATCCACCCCGAAATTAACCCCAAATCCATCCAAAATTCACCCCAAATCCACCCCCAAAATCCCCACAAAATCCCCATAAAATCCACCCCAAAATTACCCCAAATTCACCCCAAATCCACCCCAAAATTACCCCCAAGGCCATCCCAAATATCCCCACAAAATCCGCCCCAAATCACCCCAAAATCATCCCCAAAGCCATCCCAAATATCCCTACAAAATCCACCCCAAATATCCCCACAAAATCCACCTCAAATCCACCCCAAAATCACCTCAAATTCATTTCATAACCACCCCAAATTCACCTCAAAATTCACCCAAAATCCCCACAAGATCCACCCCAAAATTCACCCCAAATTCACCCACAAAATCCACCCCAAAACCACCCCAAGTCACCCCAAAATCCACACCAAATACATCTCAAAACTACCCCCAAAATCCCCACAAAATTCATCCCAAATCCACCCCAAAA